>NC_081849.1:34225270-34492770 GCF_963259705.1 Myotis daubentonii
AGGAATAAAGGCATTTTTACTATAATGTCAGTACATGATGTGTTGCAAATTACTACTGGAATGTCTGGGTTTTATAAAGTGACGTCTATGTTTTGGTTTGTTCAATACTTTTCTTTTTAAACATAATTTAATTACATGTTTTTAAAAAAATGTTTCCAATATACCCACAGCTTTCCGGCCACCAGTCATATTGTTAACACATCAAGGATCATGAGTTAGATAATACCACATATAACGTAAATTCACGTTTCACAAAATTCTGCCAAAGCCTTGCAGACACCATTCAGAAATGAAGTCAATTCTCCACCAATGAATCTCAGAACCAGGGGAAGCAGCAGGACATCGTTAGAGGCGCCAGTGCAAATGGACTTATCCCTACTCAAGTGCAGAGCCATCCCACATCGTTAGGTGTATTAATTAACTCCAGATATTGGGAGTGAACAACCCCCTTGCCAAGCGGGGACTTGTTCAGGCGCCTTTATCTTTCCTTCTATCACTCATTCAGTCAATTCATTAAAGCCTGTTTGTTTCTCCCAGGTGCCTCCTAATGAGTTTCATTGTTTTGTTTATTGGGCTTGTTGGCTTACAGATCCCTTTCACAATTTTCCTCGGTTTCTGATGGCTCCTTAAGCACCAGTTTGGACCAGCCCATTGGCGACTAGTGCTGTCATAAACGTCAAAGTGTCTTGACTAAGAAGGACTTTGGAGAATAAGATGGGACATAATGACAAGGGGAGGGGGAGAAAAAGGCCAGAGCGAATGCCGCCAGGTGCCTGTGTTCCTTGAAGAAACCAGCAGGTGGTGGCAACACCTCGCGGGAGGCCCCAGTTTAGCGCCGTTGGAACCCAAAACAATAGACCCCCGTTGCTGCCCGGGGTTTGAGCAGAGGAGAGGGGGTGGGCGGAAACACCTTTCCTGGCGGCGCCCCCTCCGTTCCTCACCCCTTCCATCCGAGAACTCGCGGAGTCCCTTCCATCGCTTCTCATCCCCGTGGGGGAGGTTCTCACTGAGGAGCGGGCAAGGGAGGCGGCACCCAGAGGTGCAGCGACTTGCCCGGCCATGCAAAGCCAGGCACCGACATCAGGACTTCCCGTAAGACCCAGGCTTCCCTGCCCTTTGGGGAGGGGAGGGTTTGCAGCCCCAACCATGACCAAGAGCCAGAGTCACACGCGGGGAGAAGAGTTTAAAGGCTGGAGCAGAGACACATTCATGCCCACGCGCCCCCTCCCTGGCTGCCTAGCACTCCACAACCCTGTCCCCTTTGAGATTTCTGTTTGTCTTTCCCTCCACCCCCGGCTTTTCCTTCTTTTTTTTCTCAGCTCACGCCCACCTGAGTTCAAACCAGAGCAGGAACTAAGACAGTGGGTTTAGTTCCTAGAGTTGAAACGGAGAAGCAGGGAAGGGGAGAGGGCGCGGGGGTCTGGCCAGGTTGCCGCCCGGCCCGCCCCGACCATCCTGCCCGGCTCTCCCGGGCCCCGGACCCCATCGGCCCCGGGGTGTTAACGCATCTCCCAGGTGCTCGGATCCCCGCCTCCGCCCGGCCCCTCGCGCGTGCCCCCCTCCAAGCCCACGTCCCTCCGCCCCGCGCTCCCAGCCTGGGCCGGGAGGGAGGGCGGGCTCGGCTCCCCGGAAAAGGGGAGAGCGAGGGCGGCAGCAGGGGCCGGAGAGGGGCGGGCCGGGCTGGGAGGGACGCGGAGGGGCGGGCTGGGCTGCGCTTGCTCCAGCCGCCTCTTGGGAGCCGAGCCGCGGGCGGCGGGACCCGCGACCCAGCTGGGCGACGGCCAGCGCGACTGGGGCTCCGCACGAACCCCGGAGCCCCCCGCCCCTCAGAGCAGCAGCCCCGCCGCCAGCCCCCGCCTCTCGGCCGCCCCGAGCCCCAGAGACGCGCCGCGCCGCGCGGGCGCACCCGGGAGCGGAGAGCGGGGTCCCCGCACCCGAGCGGAGGCGCGGGCGGCGCCGGGCGAACGCCGGGCCTTGGGGGGCGCAGACCTGCGGAGCCTGCGGCCTGCGGAAGGTGAGCCCCAGGGTCGCCGGCGGTTGTGGAGGGTGGGAGTCGTTGTGCCTGGGGACGGAGGAATTAAGGTTTGCAAAATAGAGGGTCCCTCCAGCCAGGGCCTCTGCAGATGCTCGGGAGGCCTCCTGGGGGTGCCGAGTACCCCTCCCTAGGCGAGAGCCGAGTTCGCGAGGGGATGCGGAACTAGCCCACCGGGCTCCCTTGCCCTCTTAAGTAGCCTCATTGACACCCCCTTTACCCTAGCTGCTACTGCCATCCCCACTGTGTTTGCAGACACTCGGGCTCTGACATGGGGTCCTGCTTTAGGGGTCCTCGCAGAGCCGGGGCTCCCGGCCTTCTGCAGAGGTTTGCCCACCCCTCCAGTGGCATCTCTCCAATCCCGGTGGAGCTGGGAGGAGCCAGGAGGTTAATCCCACACCTGCCCCCAGCTCCCCCCAGCTCTCCAGCTCCCCACCGCATCACCTTAGGTAAGTCAGCCATGTGGTGGCAGAAAGGCTTGATTCCTGCTCCCCAGCCCAAACCCCAAGTTGCACCAAAGTCTACTGCTTGCTGCTGCCCCAGCCCCGCCCCCTCACTTTCTGTCTGGGAGCTTGGCCTCGCTGGCCACCACCCACCAATCTTGGCTGTCTGGTACCCTCTCTCCTCCCATCCCTGGGGGAGCTGGCGTGGGCCCAGCATAGCCTAGATGTTGTAATGTCCCTGGCAGTGCCCGTGGAGAAAAGCTGCTGGGCCTGTTCCCAATCAGTTAACCTGGGCCAGGCCCTCCACTGCCAGGGGAACTTGACTCAGGCTCTGGAAGGGGAGATGCTGGTTCGGTGGGAAAGGGGCTGTGGGACTGTGGGCACTGCCGGGAAGCTGTCCAAGTAATGGGACACTGGGGGACTGAGCCATCCTGGGAGCTGTTCAGAGGGGCCACTTGGCTCCTTCAGGTGAACGGACCTTTTCCATCACAGGAAGATTAGGGTGGGGGTTCCTGTACCTACCTAGTGGGCTAGGGGGAGGACTCCTTTGGAGTCTTGGTTCATGTAGGGTGCAAGAAGATGGCTGGCAACGACAGCTGTGGCACCAGGATGCTGGGGAGCAACAGGCAGCCATGGCTGAGCATGGGAAGGGCAGGACCATTCCTCCTTTGGGCCAGCAGTTCTCTCCCAGCTCGTCACCATCTCCTGAGCTGGGCCGTGTTCACACTGCACTCCTTACCAGGTGGAAGGAAGGAGGAGCAGAGTTGGGAGGAAGGGGGTTGGCCACCTCTGGTCTCCCTTTCTCTCTTTCCCTGCTTACATCCTTCTCCCAGCCCAGGTGTTCCTACAGAAGCAACTCCTGGGGCAGAGGGCAGTTCACCGGCAGACTAGGGGTGGAGTAGGGCTCATGGGCACCTGAGGGCCCGATCTGCACTGATGGGCATGTTCACACACACACATACACACACACACACACACACACACACACACACACATTCGTGCATACCTCCCAGCACCTACCATCCACACCCATCTCACCTCATACACACTCCCTTACACTCTTACACTTGCTTTTACAGGCACTGGTCCTGGCACTCATGTGCTTCCCACCACAATTTCCACTTACTCATCCCTGTGCACATGTACCATTGCACCAACACCCTCCCTTATGCTCTTTTCCAGAGTCATGCATGTCCCCAGTCAGTGCACAGCCAGAGAGGCTCATTCTAGGTGGCCATCTGGCTAAACCCAGACACTGCCTGCATCTTAAGAGCCTCCCCCAGCTCCACAGTGGGAGGCACATTCATCTGCATCCTCATGCTCTAGGGGACATTCTCAGGGCTGGAGGCCTCAAGGGACATAGGACTGTCCTTGCTAGGTAATCCACAAATTGGCTTCTCCAGCCTAGACAGAGAGGCTGGAGCCCGGAGGACAGCCACCTCCTCACTGTCTGCTCTGGATGCTGCCTTAACGGCCAATGGGATCCCTTACAAGGCAGGAGGCCAGAGCTCGAAGAGAGGGTGCCTGAGACCAGGTCCCAGGTGGAGATTAAAGGGGAGAGGCTGCAGCATTAAGCTGAGCAAGGATTATACTGGAATTTCCTGGGCGTTTAAACAGCTGCTGAAGAGGACAGAGGGCAGGGCCTGTGTGCTGACCCCTCCCACGCTGACCCTGTGGCTAACAGGTGTGAGGACCAGCTCAGTAACCACACCAGACATGAAACCACTGGTCCCTTTGCCTTTGGGATCGCCATTCACCCTGCAGGCCCCTGCAGCCTGTTTTGCTTCATGTTTCTGTCTGAGCTCAGTATACAGCAGTGCCCCTTGAGTGTGTCCCAAGTGTCCAGTCCTCTCTGGTCCCTTCTTTCCTTTTGAAGTCACAGTTCTGACATCCTGTAAGAGAAGTGTGATGTTATCAGTGAGACAAGGTGAACTTCTTGGAAGAAAAGCTTAAAGAAAATCCAGGGATAACAGTTCTTTGCTTTTTTTGTTGACATTTCTTTGCTCATTCATTACCAGCTCCTCCTGCCTCTCCATCTCTGCTTTCTTCTTGTAGTTAAAATTTCTAGATATTTTGAAACCTAGAGGGTAAAAAGGAGGGAGGATAAAATATAAGTATAAGCTACAGTAGTCTAGGTTTTATAAATACGTCCCCTTTTTGTTTAGATTTTAGTCTAGATTTTAATTATGCGATTCTTGTTTTAATTATAAAAATAAGATATGCTCATTGTAATAAGAAAAATAATTCAAATATATGTAAGACAAAGTTAATGCCTTCCCCTCAGTTCCTATCCTACAGTGACCAATTTTAATGGCCCAATATATCTTCTGCCATACCTCTTCCAAGCTTATTTGGCTTAGATTATTCAATTTTTTAAAAAATCTACTCTGTGGATTGAGTTATGTAAACTATATTAAGTCAGCTTGGTTTGTTCATAACATTATCACATTTAGCATACTTTTAAAATTCTTACAGACTTACTCCTGCTTAAATCTTGCAGTTTTATAGATGACTGAAATCATAGGCTATGATTTATAAGCTAAGATTCTACACATCTTTCATCTTTGCCAGCTTCTGAAACAAAATACAATCCTGATGCTAAGAAACTGTCATATTTTTGTAAACCAAAGACATGTAGTGGGCTTGTGGATGTAGAGTCTCTACTTATATGAAAAAGGTACGAAGTGATATAGCCATTAAAGGAGCTGAGAAAAAAAAACGAAAGACGGGAAGTTACAGAAGGCACTTTTTGTCACAGGAAACTGTCTAATCCATCTCTTTTTCTGAGCTATCATTTGACAGCTACGTTTCTGCTGCTTCTGGTGTTTGATATTTTTAAAAGCATGTATACATCTGAAATTTGAAAGTTTTCCTGATTGGGATAAGTTTTTTGCTCTTTCATGGGTTAGAGGATTTCTAAACACTGGCCAATTCCTTTCACTAGTTGGAGAGGATAGAGTCTCAAGCAGGCCACAAGGAAGAGAACCAGAAAGATGTCCTAGTCCTCAGCCATTTGAAAAACCAAGTTCTAAGTCCTGCTTGTTTAGTATTCGAGGCACGTGCATGGAGCTTCCATGTTCTTGTCACTTACATTTCTGAGTTTGGAACTTGTCTCAAAAGAATCTGCAGTGGTAGGAATTCACTGACAGCAATTGCTTTCATATCTTAATAAGGTTTCTTCTTTCTTCTATTTATTTTATTCATAGAGATGCGCTCCAATCCTTTTCAGCTATTAAAAATGAAAAGACTTAACTTACCTGGTTCCTTTGATAAGCAAGAACTGACCCAACAGCCTAGTCTCACTCAGTTATAGTTTTTTTTTTCTCTATAGAAACCTGTTTATAATCTTCAATTTTCTGGACCCAAATCTAAAAGATGTCCTCATCAAATAGCCAAACTACACTTCTGGGTACTTTATTATCTTCAATCATTTATTTTTAATGAATATTTTTGTTCTTAGTAAAATTTTTAAAAATTACTGAAGTAGCAATCCATTTTATTCTTTCCTTTCTGATTCCTCTTGAGGACAGAAGCTGAGTGGCTTTAACATGTCTCATAATTGCTTTTGCTCTTTTCGGAATTTCTGGAGAGAGGCCAGCTTCATGTTGTCATTAGGATGCCTGCTAAAATGATGCATGCACGCCCCACAACAACCACAGCCACTGTGTTATTTGTATTGTGTGTCATCACAGCAAATGCTTTGCCATTCCTAATCTTCCAGAATGTTCCATATTGTACGGCTGGTATTATCTGCATTGCATCTTTTCTTTCTTTGCTGCTTGCCCTTAAAAAAATATATATATCATTGAGATGTATCTAAGGTGTTTTTTATCCCTTCTCCATGACTATTTGTCTAGTTTCTCAGTTTGGGAAGACCCAGTGCTTCTAGTTTCTTCTTTATACAGATTCCAGAATGCATCCATGCTCTCACTGAAAGAGGCTATTTTACAGAATAACTGCTGGGCAAATGGCACAATGCCTTCATTGTTTAAAGATGTTCTGCAGGAATTTTCAGTTTTTGATAAGAGTGTTCCTAAGGACTGTCTGGTCCTGGACAGATTCTGGTTGGTTTTGGTGAGTCAGGCATGTCTCCCAGTTAAGCCATTGAGAGTTTTGGGGTGCACCTTCCCTGTGAATTAGTTCAGGATAGTTATTAAACAGCCTGTGGTGATGGGCTATGCTTTTCACTTCATGACCTCCCTGTTCTCCTTGGAAACATGCATTTAATCTGCACAAGATTCTAGTAGCATTTACGACAGTATTGGCAAAGGACCTTTGTTTCCCCCCAACTTTACTAAAATACAGTTCACATATACCAGTGACATTGTGTAAGTTTAAGCTGTGCAATGTGATGATTTGAAAATGCTTCTTTATTGCCTCCATATGCACTATGTTGAACTCTCTAGGTCAGTGGTCAGCAAACTGCGGCTCGCGAGCCACATGCGGCTCTTTGGCCCCTTGAGTGTGGCTCTTCCACAAAATACTGCATGCGGGTGTGCACATACAGTGTGATTGAAACTTTGTGGCCCATGTGCAGAAGTCGGTATTTTGTGGAAGAGCCACACTCAAGGGGCCAAAGAGCCGCATGTGGCTCGCGAGCTGCAGTTTGCTGACCACTGTTCTAGATAAATGTCAATGCTGGTTGGTACCCACCACACATCAGCTCATACAGATGTAGAAATGGTGTCTTTTCACGGTAACCACATGGAGATAACACTGAAGATTTCATCTTACTGTATAGCCAGCATTACCAGAAAAAAAAAGTAGATTTGTAGAAATCCTATCTAATAATAGACAAAGATTGAAATTGGCCATACCTTCGCTACGCCTCCCATTGGTTAATCAGCGAGATATGCAAATTAACTGCCAACAAAGATGGTGGTTAATTTGCATACGTAGATGCAAAGCTGTGGAGAAAGACTGAAGGCAGCTCCGGAGCCGCGAGAGGCTTGAAAGTGCCTCCCGCCAGGGCGAAGGCCTGGGTCCCGGATGCCAGAGGAAAACCAGTGCCAGCAGCCAGGGGAAGGGAAGGCCTATTGCATGAATCTTTTCGTGCAACAGGCCTCTAGTTAAATCATATTTATCAAAGTTGAATATAGTTTTATTTTAGCATCATTGTGAAATGTGTCGTTTTCAACAGCACTGTGGATCCCAGGGCCACAAATATCCAGGGGGACACATGTTCCAACTTTCAATTGGCTTGCTTGCTCTTTCTTCCTTTCTTTTCTTCTTTCTTTTCTTCTTTCTTTCTCTCTTTCTTTCTTAGTCCTGTGCCTTTTGAGCAACATGCGTGTTTTCTTCTCAGCAGAAATAAATGGGATCTGCTGCTCTTGTCCATGTCACTCATGGACTTTTGAGACTGAGCCATGAGGAGAGAGATAGGTCACCACTAATCTCTAGACCAAGAAGCAGGAAATTCTGAGCCTGTTTGTTGTCACTGTGACCCTGGAAGCAGACATGCCTCTGGGCCTGGGCTTGTGGGCTGCAGTGCGTGCTTTTGAGGGCTCAAGGGTGTTTTATATGAAAGGGTAGCTTATCACATAGTCATTCATTTTGAGGGCATGCACACTATTTCGATTCATTTTACTAAACAGCTATTATACAGATTTAAAGAAATTGATGTTTAATAAATGATTTATTGAAAGATAGTATATATACAAGATTTTTTAAACAAAAAAAAATAAAGGGAATACAGTGGGTATGAGTCTTCCTCACACCAGCTTCCAGCTGTCCCTCCAACTTTCTCCCTACATTTTGTCTCTTCACCCATGGATATGGACATCCTTAAATTTCCAATCAGGAGCATGCTTTATACTGTTCCTCACTGGACTTTCACTTGGAAATTATTTTCATATTAGTACATAAACAGTAGCTCTTATTCCTTTTGAAGGTCGTGCCATAAATTTTTTTAAAAAAATTCAATTACATTTGACATACAATATCATATTAGTTCCAGGTGTACAACATAGTAATTAGACATTTATATATCTTACCAAGTGATCTCTTGATTAGTCTCGTACCCATCTGAACCATACATAGTTATTACAATGTTATTGACTGCATTCCCTATGCTGTACTTTACATCCTCATAAACCCTCTTTCTAATGATGTATAGTAACTTTATAGTCTTTTCCTTTACAAACAGTTCTGCAATAAATATCCTTGTTTGAACATCTGTGCAAACAGATCCAAGTATATGGTTCCTGGAGGACAAATTCATAGAAGTGAAGCTGCTAGGCAGACATCACCAATTGTCCTTCTAAGTGCCTGTTCCAAAATTCCTGAACCCCTATGCGCAGGAATTTTCACAGAGCCCATTTTCCATGCCTTCTCCAACTCACTGCACTATTCATCTCATAGGACGAAATGGTATGTCCCTGTTGTTTCAACACGCCTTCCTTTCATTGTAAGCAAACTAGAAGCATCTTTGCATATATTTAAGGCATGCATTAATTGTCTCCCCTTGTGGAGAGAGGACCTCGGTATGCCAGACCTCCATAGCTCTCTCCCTCCTGGATATTGGCTCATTTCTTAGACAGTCTTCACTCCTAGGTCTCTGTGCATCTGTTCTGGCACCCACCCTCCCGTCATACCCCACAGCTCTCCTTCAGCGGTCCCTCTCGCTCCACTGCCTTTCTGAGATGCCTGGCATATCCAAGTCTAATGGGGGATGGGAGTGTGGGGAGGGGGGATTGTGTGTCCCCAGTGAAGGAGTAGCTTTTAACTCACTTGCTTTTAATGAGAAGAATTTCCCGATTCCCAGCACAGGGAGGCTGGAGGAAGGAGGAAGAGAAGAGAGTAAATGAAGAAAAAGAACTGAAATAGCTCCTTCCAGAAGAAAAGACTAAGATTGGCCCAAAACTAACTGCCCTGTGCTCTAAGAGGGAGGAGGGTCATGGGGGACAGGAGCCACCCAGCAGATGGCCCTCCAAGACGGTGGGTCTGGCACCAGTCAGGTCAGGGGAGAGTCAGGTCCTGCTCTCACCCCAAGGTCATGGGTGCTGCGACAGTTTGAGAGCTGTAGGAGGAAACACAGCGTGAGGCTTTGGAGCCTGGGCCCTAATGAAGAAATGCATTTACCTCCCCCGGCCTCTCTGGTCCTGTCTCCCTAGGAAGCAAGTTTGGCTGCAGTCCCCAGTCTTGCAAAGCAGCAGCCCTGCCTGGGCACAGGGTGGCAGCCAGAGCAATGGTGGGAGCCCTGAAGATGCCCCATGGCTGCTGAGGGTGCTGCCCAGTCAGGGAGTGGAGTGGCGGGCATGGTGTGCAGCCTCCGGGTCCTGCTCCTGGTGTCCTCTGTTCTGGCTCTGGAAGGTAAGCGGGAGGGGGCACCGGAGAACCCCCACTTGCTAGTACAGATCCAGCTCAGGTGGGAAATGGGAAAGATTCAAAGAAGGCAGAAAAAGACCAAGGACATCAAGAGGGGGGAAGGAGTGGGGAGGGTTTCAGAGAAAGGCTCCCCAGTCAGCTACGCTCCTGCTGGTGAATTACAGGGACCAGGGAGGGAGATTGTTTTTACTCCTGGGAATGAGCTGGGGGTTAGCAGTGCTGGTGGAGCCTTGGCCAGTGCTTGTCCCTTCTTATCTCTGGGCAGAGGTATTGCTGGACACCAGCGGAGAGACGTCCGAAATAGGCTGGCTCACCTACCCACCAGGTGGGGTGAGTGTCACTTTCATTCTGAACCCGTGGCCCTGCCCTCACCCTTCTCCCTGGAGGGTGGAATTGGGGAAGGAACCCTGGGTAGGGACTTTCCCTCCAGAGGAACGGGGCTTTGGGGTATCCTTTACCCTGCTTTGCATGTCATTCATTTCAAGTCTCAGAGGAAGAGATATGCCCCCTTCCTGCACCCTCCAAGTCCTGAGCTGCTAACACCCATCTCCGCCCTCCCCTCCCTGCAGTGGGATGAAGTGAGTGTTCTGGATGACCAGCGACGCCTGACTAGGACCTTCGAGGCCTGTCATGTGGCAGGGTCCCCGCCAGGCACCGGGCAGGACAACTGGCTGCAGACACACTTTGTAGAGCGACGCAGCGCCCAGAGGGCACACATCCGACTCCACTTCTCCGTGCGGGCTTGCTCCAGCCTGGGTGTGGCCGGGGGTACCTGTCGGGAGACCTTCACACTGTACTACCGCCAGGCGGAGGAGCCTGATGGCCCCAACAGTGTTCCAGCCTGGCACCTCAAACGCTGGACCAAGGTGGACACGATTGCAGCGGACGAGAGCTTTCCTGCCCCCTCTGCCTGGGCAGTGGAGCCCCATGGGCCGGGGCCGAGGGCTGGGCTGCAGCTGAACGTTAAAGAGCGGAGCTTCGGCCCCCTGACCCAGCGTGGCTTCTATGTGGCCTTCCAGGACACCGGGGCCTGCCTGGCCCTCGTGGCCATCAAGCTCTTCTACCATGCCTGCCCCTCGGTGCTCCGTGCCTTCACCTCTTTCCCTGAGACCCAGGCCAGTGGGGCCGGGGGGGCCTCCCTGGTGGCAGCCATGGGCACCTGTGTGGCTCATGCTGAGCCAGAGGAGGATGGGGGTGGCGGCCAGGCGGGGGGCAGTCCCCCCAGGCTGCATTGCAATGGAGAGGGCAAGTGGATGGTCGCAGTCGGAGGCTGCCGCTGCCAACCTGGGTACCAGCCTGCACGTGGAGACAAGGCCTGCCAAGGTGAGACCCTAGCCCCCATATGCTTTTCTAAGATCTCCCCACCTGCCCTGACCTTTCAGCTCCTTTCCTGAATACCCCAAACTTCATTTTGTTCCCCGAAGGTTAGGATTATTCTACTTGAGGGAAGGACTCCTCTTTTATTTCCTAAAGCACACGAACTCTCATCCACTCATCTGAAAATTTTAGCACCTTCTGGAGACTTCCGCAGCCATTGCAGAGGCTCCTAGAGGTGCAGGCCTGAGAAGGGATGGCGATCAGAAGGAGTTGAACTCCTGGGTTATCGTGGGATGGGGTCCTTTGTCCGTATTTGCCCTGCATTTGGGGTGGGCTCATCCCAGGTCCAGGTGGCCAGGACGCAGGTGGAAAGCAGTGAATCCCAGCCGAGGACTAAGGAGAATGATTCTGCCACAGGTGGAGGTTGCAGGAGGCCTCTGCAGAGGGAGGTTATGCAATCAGCCTACAGACACCTACCTCTGGTGCTTGGCCTGCCCGTAACCCCCGCCCACCTCACTTTTTCCATCAGTGGAAATGCAGTTCCACCCCAGTTAAGTGGCAGAAGTAATCTCTGCCTGAGGGAGGGAAAGAGGGAGGAGAGAGCTGGGGGTTCCATCCCAGGAGGAAGGAGGAACCAGCCCGGTGTGGGGGCTCAGGAGGGGGTTATTGCGTGAGCTGAAGCCTCCACTCTCCTCTGCTCCTCAGCCTGCCCAGAGGGGTCCTACAAGGCCCTGGCCGGGAACAACCCCTGCTCCCCGTGCCCTGCCCGCAGCCACGCCTCCGAGCCTGCAGCCCCCATTTGCCCCTGCCGTGAGGGTTTCTTTCGGGCCAGTTCTGACCCCCCACAGGCCCCCTGCACTGGTAAGTCCCCCACCTACCCCAGGGGTAGAAACAGGACAGGGAGTGGGGCGGGAAGAGGGGGATCCCAAGGGCGACAGGTGGGGCTGTTGTGATTGGCGGTGACTTTTCTTCTGTATCTTCTGTTTCCTCCCCTACCTGCCTTACCTGTCTCTCTCCCTGACCCCATCCCACCTGGTCCACCTCCTGCCTCTCTCCTCTCACCTGCCTCCTCTGCTTTTGGGCTCCACCCCATGCTGTGTGTCTCCGCCCCTGCCTCCTCCCTCCCTCAATCACTCCCTTCTGTGGCCCTTCCCGCCCCTTCCGGCACCCAGGCCCTCCGTCGGCTCCCCGGGAGCTTTGGTTCGAGGTGCAGGGCTCGGCGCTCATGCTGCACTGGCGCCTGCCCCAGGAGCTCGGGGGGCGCGGGGACCTGCTCTTCAACGTCGTGTGCAAGGAGTGCGGAAGCCACCAGGAGCCTGGCGGCGGGGGCGCTTGTCACCGCTGTAGGGATGAGGTGCACTTCGACCCCCGCCAGAGGGGCCTGACTGAGAGCCGGGTGTTAGTCGGGGGGCTCCGGGCACACGTACCCTACATCTTGGAGGTGCAGGCCGTCAACGGAGTCTCAGAGCTCAGCCCGGACCCTCCCCAGGCTGCATCCATTAATGTCAGCACCAGCCACGCAGGTGAGCCTTTTCCTCCGCCCAAGGCCTTACCTCGCCTCCTTAGAACCCCTCCCCCACTCCCGTCTTCCGCCTACTGACTCCCACCCCAGTTCCCTCTGCAGTCCCGGTGATGCACCAGGTGAGCCGGGCACCCAACAGCATCACAGTGTCCTGGCCGCAGCCAGACCAGACCAATGGGAACATCCTGGACTATCAGCTGCGTTACTACGACCAGGTGGGAAGGGATGTGGCATCCCTGTAGGGCTGGAGGGAACTTGCAGTGTCCCACCCTGCGGCTAGAGGGAGGAGGGGGGAGGCGGAATGGGGGTTCGGAGGTGCCCAGGAGCCCTGAGGAAGTGGGAGGGGCTGGAAGCCTTTGAGGGCTGGGTCAGGCAGACAGGGAGTGAGTGGCTGTCCCTCCAGGCGGAAGATGAATCCCACTCCTTCACCCTGACCAGCGAGACCAACACAGCAACCGTGACACAGCTGAGCCCCGGCCACATCTATGGCTTCCAGGTTCGGGCTCGGACAGCCGCAGGCCATGGCCCCTATGGAGGCAAGGTCTATTTCCAGACGCTGCCTCAAGGTGAGAGGAAGCCTGGGTGGAGGGCACCAGGGGTAGTGAGGAGAGGCCCAGGGCCCTGCAGGCCAAAGGCTGTGAGGGGAGTTCCTGGCTGAGCTCCCATCTTTGGCTCTGTGAGTGTGTGTGGGTGAGTGTGGATGGGTGTGGGTGTGGGTATGGGTGTGTGTGAAAGTGAGTGTGGGTGTGTGGGGGTGAGTGTGGGTTGGGGTGGATGGGTGTGGGTGAGTGTGGGTTGGTGTGGGGGAGTGTGGATGAGTGTGGGTTGGTATGGGTGACTGTGGGTGGGTGTGGGTGAGTGTGGATGAGTGTGGGTGAATGTGGTTGGTGTGGGTGGGTGTGGGTGGGTGTGGATGGGTATGGTTTAGTGTGGATGGCTATGGACTGATATGGGTGACTGTGGGTGGGTATGGGTGGGTGTGGGTGAATGTGGTTGGTGTGGGTGGGTGTGGGTGGGTATGGTTGAGTGTGGATGGGTATGGGTTGGTATGGGTGACTGTGGGTGGGTATGGGTGAATGTGGTTGGTGTGGGTGGATGTGGGTGGGTGAGTGTGGGTGTGGGTGGGTGGGTGTGGGTGAGTGTAGGTGGGTGTGGGTGGGTGAGTGTGGGTATGGGTGAGTGTGGATGGGTGTGGGTGGGTGTGGATGGGTGTGGGTGGGTGCGGATGGGTGCGGGTGGGTGTGGATGGGTGCTGGTGGGTGTGGGTGAGTGTGGGTGGGTGTGGGTGGGTGTGGGTGGGTGTGGATGGGTGCGGGTGGGTGCGGGTGGGTGTGGGTGGGTGTGGATGGGTGTGGGTGGGTGTGGATGGGTGCGGGTGAGTGCGGGTGGGTGCGGATGGGTGCGGGTGGGTGTGGATGGGTGCTGGTGGGTGTGGGTGGGTGTGAGTGAGTGTGGGTAGGTGCACTTTCATGTGAGGCCTTGACCTCTTGTGATCCTGGGCCACTGGTTCCTCAGGTGAGCTGTCCGCCCAGCTTCCGGAAAGACTCTCCTTGGTGATTGGGTCCATCCTGGGGGCTTTGGCCTTCCTCCTGCTGGCCGCCATCACCGTGCTGGCTGTTGTCTTCCAGAGGTGAGCCCGCCCTCACCATGTCCCCACACCACCACTCTGCCTCACACCCCCGCCCTGGAAGCCCAAGGCCCAATGCAGAAACCCCCACACCCAGCTCTTTCTTGGGACCCATGCAGAGGTGGGAAGGAGGGACCTGGTCTCAGGCTAGCGAGCAGCCTGTGTGGGGGAAGGGGGAGGAGGAGTGTCATTCCAGGACTCTGGTTTGACCCTCAGGAAGCGACATGCGACAGGCTACACGGAGCAACTGCAGCAGTATAGCAGCCCAGGTGAGAGGTCTCGGGGGAATGGGGCCCAGTTCGGGGGTGCAGAGATGAAGAGCTGGGAGCTCAGGCCAGAAGCATACCAGCCAAGGTGGGCTCCCCTGAGTTTGAGGGGACCAGGGCATGCCTGCAGTGTGGGGGCGGTCTAGCCTTGCACTACACCCTCATAATGTACCCCACGCACCTACAGGGCTTGGGGTGAAGTATTACATCGACCCATCCACATACGAGGACCCCTGCCAGGCCATCCGAGAATTTGCCCGGGAGGTGGACCCTACCTATATCAAGATTGAAGAGGTCATTGGGGCAGGTACTTCAACAGCGGAGAGGGTGGGCCTGGCAGGATTCCTTTTAACCGTGAGCCCACTGTCCTTCCTTGACCACTGCCCAACCTACACCTGTCCCCCCAGGCTCCTTCGGAGAAGTGCGCCGGGGCCGGCTGCAGCCCAGGGGCAGGCGGGAGCAGGCTGTGGCCATCCAGGCCCTGTGGACTGGAGGTGCCGAGAGCCTGCAGATGACCTTTCTCAGCCAGGCCGCAGTGCTGGGCCAGTTCCAGCACCCCAACATCGTTCGGTTGGAGGGCGTGGTCACCAAAAGCCGGCCCCTCATGGTGCTGACTGAGCTCATGGAGCTGGGTCCCCTGGACAGCTTCCTCAGGGTCAGTTGGCCTGGGGGAAGGTGGAGGGCCCTTGGGTCTGGGAAAGTGTGCAGTTCTAGACTGTTCCCGGGGCAGAGCCCTATACCTTGGCTCCCTCCTGCCCACTTTCAGTGGTCTTCAGCCTTCATTCCCAGACCATTTTCTGATTCCCAAACCCCCACCCTCTAATGCTAATGTCTGCTGTGCATGTGTGGAGGTTCCCACATAGTTGCTGACCTCTGCCCTCTGCCCCTCAGCAGCGGGAGGGCCAGTTCAGCAGCCTGCAGCTGGTGGCCATGCAGCGGGGAGTGGCCGCCGCCATGCAGTACCTGTCCAGTTTTGCCTTCGTCCACCGAGCGCTCTCTGCCCACAGTGTGCTGGTCAATAGCCACCTGGTGTGCAAAGTGGCCAGGCTTGGTCACAGCCCTCAGGTGAGAACAGTCTGGGACTCTGCATTCTTCAGCAGGTGCTGGAGGATGAGCCAGAACCTGGGGTGGGGACCTTGGGCGGCATATCATTGTGTATGAAGGGATAAAGCTCACCTGTGCTTCATCCAGGATAGAAGCCTGGGCAAAGGGAGCATTAAAGGATTTCAGGACTTGAGAAAGGGAAGGTGGGAGACCTCAGAAACCTAGAACCACTTCCTGCCTTTCCCCTAATGATCACAGGTACTCTAGAGTCAGAGCAGCTGGGCCCAAATTCTGAGCACTCCACCCTAAGCTCTGTGACTTTTTGCCCAAGTTCATATCACTTGATGCCTCAGCCTCTACAAAATGAAGATATCATCTACCCTGCAGGGTTGTTGTGCGGATTAAGAGAGATGCTTGATGTGAGACCTTTGACTCACGTCTGAGCACAGAGTAGTTGCTCAATAAATGTGACTGTTGTTGTGATTATCGCTATTGGTACTTTTAACCCTACCCCTCAGGGCCCAAGTTGTATGCTTCGCTGGGCAGCCCCAGAGGTCATTGCACATGGAAAACATACAACATCCAGCGATGTCTGGAGCTTTGGGATAGTGATGTGGGAAGTGATGAGTTATGGAGAACGGCCCTACTGGGACATGAGTGACCAAGAGGTGAGCTCTTGACCTAGACATCAAAGCTTCCCCACCGCTGATCCTTCCCACCCACCAGCCTCACAGACTCCCACATTCTAAGACCTCCATTCTGTGATCCATTCCCTCCCTAAGATCTCATGGCTCTTGCTTTCTGTATTTTTAAGTTCCTTCACCAGTGTGCCCTCATGCTCCACCTGATCTCAGCCCACCCCCTTACTTAACAATATACTCTTTCCACTTACAAGTTTCCCTCGCCATATTCTTCCTCTAATCCCCAGGTGCTAAATGCAATACAGCAGGAGTTCCGGCTGCCCCCACCTCCAGGCTGTCCTCCTGGACTACATCTACTTATGTTGGACACTTGGCAGAAAGACCGTACCCAGCGTCCCCACTTTGACCAGTTAGTGGCTGCATTTGACAAGATGATTCGCAAGCCAGACACTCTGCAGGCTGGCGGGAGCTCTGGGGACAGGTCTGGAGCTTGGGACTGGAGCCTGGGAAAGCCAGGGAGGGTCGATACAAACCAAAAAGAAAACTGAGGAGCTGGGGCTCGGATGAAGAGGGGACTTTGACCTGCCTCCCCCTTCCCCCTTAGACCATCCCAGGCCCTCCTGAACCCTGTGTCCCTGGACTTTCCTACTCTGGATTCACCTCAAGCCTGGCTTTCTGCCATTGGACTGGAGTGTTACCAGGACAACTTCTCCAGGGGTGGCCTCTGCACCTTCAATGATGTGGCTCAGCTCAGCCTGGAGTAAGCAGGGAGAGGTGGGTGGGGGAGCCTCTGGGCCCTAGGCCAGAGTCGTGCCTGGGATCTTGGAGACGCTGGCCCAGATTTGATCCACTCCTTCCCCACCAGAGACCTGCCTGCCCTGGGCATCACCCTGGCTGGCCACCAGAAGAAACTGCTACACAACATCCAGCTCCTGCAGCGGCACCTGAGGCAGCCAGGCTCAGTGGAGGTCTGAGGCCCTGGCAGGAAGCTGTGCCTGACGCTGCTTAGGACACAGCTGGGACACAGGTCCAAGGAGGGATGTGGGAGACATGAACCAGTCTCCATCTTGGCCTCTCATGCCCAGCCTACTCAACCCAACCTTCAGGATGCTTCCTTCTCCTGCCCTCTGTCCCTTCCCACACTCCCTCCCCACATTAAAGGGAAAAAAGGGATTTTGCAAGTTGGAGGTGTGGTGAGGCCTCAGTCTGCAAGCCCCGCGCCCGCCCCCCCCGCCCCCCTTTCCAAGGTGACACTGCACAGCAGGGAGCAGAGTAGGGAACAATTTATTGGAAGATAGAAGGTGACAAGACTCAACCAGGGTCACCCCACCCCAGAGCGTTGTCTGTCCCCACTCACACACTTTCTCCACATGCCTCCCCAAAACTCCCTAGAGCACCTGGACAGGGCTCACCCCTCCCGCTCTGACATGGGGTGGAGACTGGGTGCAAAAGTGGCAAGCCTGTCTTTAAAGTGCTTTGCTGTGACAGTGCAGCAGGACTCCATTAAAGCCCAAGACGGGGCACCAGCCACCTCCCGGCTTTCTGTTTGCTCCAGAGCCCAGCAAGGAATAGATACCTGGGCACAGGGATTCCCAACTATTCTACTCCTTTCCCCCTTGACCTAGGAGGTATTTTTGGTTTTGCAATGTTCCCAGGAACATGAAAGCAGCTGCTGGGAACCGAAGCAAGAACACACGTTCAGATCTGATATTCCCAGCCCTCCTCTTCCAGACCCCTGTTGACCACCCCCATCAAATCTGTCTTCAGGGTCCCTTGCCGAAGTTTCTCCCAGTTGGTGCTGCTGCGGGAAGTGCTTCGAGACACCGAGGGGGTAGGAAGGGACAAGTTGGGGCCAGAGGGGTGGCGTGGTTGGAGTTTTTCTGAGTCCTTGTCCAAGTCATCGGATCCCCGGTTGCAGAAGGCCCGTGCATAGCGCCGGACTCGCTGCTGGTAGAGGTCCTGCTTGTCTTCCACCCTGGGGAGGATAGATGACTTGGGAGGTGGCCAAGGGCCACGGGCTAGACCTGCTTGTCTCCTGTGCACATCCCACCCCGCCATGATGGGCCTTTTCCTTGTCTGCTGCTGATGTGCCAGGTGGTCCCAGCCCCTCAGCAGCCAGGCCATCGGGACTAGAAAGAGCACAGGACCCCTGAGATCACAGGAACACCCAGCTCCTCACTGTCACTCACCGGAGGAACCAGCGGTCCCCCAGCCCGTAATCTCCCCCAAAGATCCCCGAGCGAGGCCACAGGCAACGAGGCAACTTCCGCTCCAGCATCACTGTGGTGGCCACAACCTGCATGTGGGGACAGAGGGGAAGTAGGAAGAGGCTGGGTATAGACTGAGATGAAGTGTAGGGAGAAAGGAGGGTGCTAGGCAGAGGGATGACAGTTAAACAGCAGCTAGGAAACTCAGGAACTCTGGTTTCACCAAACAGCACTCCTAAGCTGAGGATAGTAGTGTCAGTTTTGTCAATGGGATGTGAGCCTCACAGTTCTCTGCCTAGTGACCTGACACTGTGCTGATGCTGCAAGAGGTTGGTGACTTTGCTCCAAGAATAATGGGAAGGTGAACAAAGCAAGGATACACGGGATATTTTGACCCTATAGACATATAGGCCATTTATGAATGCAAACATCATACTGAGACATCTAATATCTGCATTTGCCTGGAAAAAAAATATTCCTGGCAAACCCCATTTAGTTCATTTTTCTTATAAACTCCATTTTCTACACATTAAATGCTATCTGATTTTCAGGATTTTCATTTTTATTTTGTGGGAATTATTTTTGTTGAGATAAATTATTTGTTGCATATATTTTAAAGTGATGATTTGATTCAATTAATGGCCTCTTGTCCCCACCATGATGCTCTGAAGATATTTTCTGCTACACCAAGGGGGGGTTGGTGGCATTATGTTTAACATGTCAAATTCTTCTGGGTCAAATTTTGAAGACTGAAATATTGCCAGAAAGATGGGATATTCCAGTTTTTATTCAGTAGCAAAATCTTCAGAATGCCATTTTAGCCACTATTAGCTTTATTCTTTAATTTTTTTTGTTTTAGAAAATGAATGTTTTAATTTTTGAGCAAACTGTGAGGAATTATTTCCAGCTATTTCAGTACTGTTCAGCGGTATTGCTAATCCAGTTCTACTATACACTGCATTATTCTGTGTACTGCTTAAAAACTACCCAAACATGTGGGGTCAAAATATCCTGCTTCTACCTGAATTTGGCCTGGTCTTTGTAAAGGAAATGACTTGCACTAACCCTCCCAGCCACTAGGGGGCTCACCTGAGCTCTCCAGAGCTCATCCCGCTCGTGAGCCACTCTCCAGTGAGTGTCGCCCATCATGGCAATAAGGAGGTTGAGCATGAGCAGTGTTGCGATGATGGCGAAGGCAGCATAGGTGATGCTGTACATGAAGGGCAGATCCACGTCATAGTTGGCAGGGCCATCGATGATGGTGAGGAACATCTCAAAGGTGCTGAACAGTGCCATGGGGTAACTGTAGAAATGGCCCAGCTCATCGGGGTTCTCTGTCTGGAAGATGATATAGAAGGCTGCTCCACCCAAGGGGGTGAGAGTTACCATGGTGAGAGTAACCATGGACATGACCAAACTCCATCCAGCTCTTCTCTGCCCATTTCCCTCATCTCCATAGCACCATCCCAGCCCTTCATCACTCTATACTTTGGGTTCTTAGGTTACCTTATTTTCCATATGGCTTATCCTTCTGATTCCAAGAGCCACCTCTCCCAAACACTCCCAGTTTTCCCTCATCTCTGAGGGATGTCCCATCCTCAGACACCATGGCCCCACTTACCTCCGCTGCCTCCTACTTTTCCCCAAGTTTATCCCAGCAGTTCTATGTTCTCTAAAATCCTCCAATCTCCCCCTCCCATAGTCCCCATCCTGAATAGATGATTTACCTGAGGTAAACCCCAGGATGACCACAGCCATCAGCCAGCAGAATCTCATCAAGTCACCAAAAATCATCTAAAGAGGGAAGGGAGAACATCACACCTGTCACTTGAGCCACTGCCCCTCCCATCCTCGAATAGGTTCTAACTGAAAATTCTCACAGCTCCACCCTATAAGACAGGGCTGGCAAACTATGGCTGTAGGCCAGATCTGTTTGGCCTATTTTAGTATGGCTCTTGGACTAAGAATAGTTTTTATATTTTTAAAGATTAGGGAGGGGATGGGGGGAGAAGGAGGAAGAGGAAAAGAATATACAACAGAGACCATAATGTGGCTCACAATGCCCGAGATATCATCTATTATCTGGCTCTTGACAGAAATGTTTGCAGCCTCTTCCCTAGGACCTTTTTCTAGGAAGCTTGAAGGGAGACACGAACCTTCTGGATCATGATGGTGAAGGGGCCCAACATCTGGAATCCTCGGGCGAAGTACATGACATTGCACCAGCCCAGCACCAGGGCAAAGGACATGGGCACCACCTCCCCACTGGTGTTGGTGAGCCTCATCACCATGGTTACCAGCACCATGAAGGCATAGGTGATGCTGGAAGGAGAGCAGAGAAGGGGTGATGAGAGGGTTCTGGGATTATCCTGGGGACCCAAGAGCAAGAGTGTGACTGAGACAGGACCCACACACTCAGATTCAGTCTTCGCAAGCTCAATAACCAGGGTCACACACATCACCTGAGAGGGCCCTGTGGGGTTAAGGTTCTGTAGGGTCAGGAATCCAGGAGGCAAAACTGGAGCCCTAGTGAGGGAAGGGCTGGGAGTGAGGAAGGAGACTCACATGAGGACATGGAATGGCCCCCCAAGGATGGTATGTCCAAAGAATTGAGTGACCCCCACCCTGAAGATGTCTGGAATCTAGAGAGACACAAAGGCACTTATTGGCCAGGGCTCAGGCTAGAACCTTGGACCAGACAGTCCCACCCCAGACCCAGTCCACACCATACCTCTACAATCAGGATGAACACAGCTCCAATGACAGTTAACAGTTCCCCCACCAGTCGGATAGCATCCTGGGGGGTCACATAGGCCTCCTGGGGGAGAGAAACATGGTCAGTACTCAGGGTTTTCAGGCATCTGCCCTGCCTGCCCCTGGTCAGAAGTCAGTGTCCTTGTTTGATTTTTCTTTTAAAAAATATTTTTTTAAATTGACTTTTAGAGAAAGGAAGAGAGAGAGAGATCAATTTGAGAGCAAAACATTAATTTGGGCATGTTCACTGACCAGGAATTGAACTGGCAACCTTCGAGTGCACAGGGATGATGCCCAACCAAGGGAGCCAGTGCTCCATTCTTTTTAACCTGTTTGGCTAGCTCCAACTCCACTCTTTGAGTGTTGTGTGTGTTTCTGCATGTGTGTATTTTGAGTTTGTGCCTATGTGTTTGAGACCTGGGTGAGGGGAAAGGTGTGGGTTTTAGGACAAGTGATAACAAGTCTGAGAAAGGGGAGAGAGTGGATCCTGCCCAGAAACTCAGCTGCTCCTAGTGGTCACCTGAAGGAGCTTCTGCTGCAGGAGGGTGTTGTCCCTGGGCTGTGTGCGGTTATCAGTCCTGGGCTTCAGGGGGCGGTAGATGCAGCACATGGTGAAGCAGATGATGTAGAGCACATACAAGGCACCCAGAAGGCAAAAGTAGGGTCGCCCGTATCTCTTCCACTTGAGGCTCACCAGCTCCTTCACTGGTGTCTGGTCCAGGATCTGGCGAGCCTGCATCAGGAAGAGAACAGAACAAGTGGCTCCGAGACCCTGATGTCCCTCCCCAGCCACTCTCTGACCTGAACTCTTTTTACCTCCCGCTTCTTGGTGGTGACAATAAGTTCCAGCAGTGATGGCTCATCCCCCGAGGAATCGATCTCTGTGAGATCATAGAGGGTATAGGTTGTCAACCCAAATGTCCCCTGGCTGTGCTTCCACTTCTGCATCAAGTGATTGAACATCTGGGGGAGGGGGAACACAGAGTCAGGAGGAACTGGTAAAGGGGAGGGTCACAGAGTGCGAGTGAGGAGCAGGTCCAGGAGAACAGCATCCCTGGAAAGGGTGGCTGCCCTTCAGTCAATGATCACAGCCTTTGGGGCAGAAAGACCCATGTTTATGCTGACCCCTGGATTGCTTTCTGACTCCCTGGGTTGCTTTACTCCCTCTAGAACTTGGGAAGAGGTGAGTCTGCTGCCCGTGGACTGGAAGTGTGGGTGGATGTGGGCATTACAAACCACCATAGCATGAGAGCTAGACTGTAGCCTCCAACACCTCAGAAAGGAGAAAGTGGGCAAGAAAGGGTCAGGAACAAGGGAGACAGGGGCTGAGCAAACACTTCCAACCTGAAAATGGGAGCTAGGCATCAAGGATGAATGTTTACATCTATTTCCTCAAAGGGCTAGAAGTATAGGATGGGGCCATTAGAAGGACACCTTGGGGTTGGAGGGTGTCCCTCACCACAGTATTGCCCTCCACTCCAGCCAGCTTGAAGGGGGTGAGACCCTGGTGGTTGGGTACAAGATCCAGGGACTGCAGGTGGCCCCCACGTTTGTCATAGGACAGCAGCAGGTTGTACATCTGGCAGGCAAAGGTCTTGTTGGGCTGGAAGACGAGGATGTGCAACACTGTGTTTCCTGGGGAGGACACCGGTGTCATGTGGTTACTGGACCCTAGTCCCCGACAGTCCTCATGCCCACCCCAGAGTGGGCCTGATCATTGTCCCAGACCCTCCCCTCCCATTCCCTGTCTGTTCCCCAGGTCCTTTCCACACTCCAGTGCTTACCCAGGGAGTCCTGTGCCCGGATGTTAGCTCCATGTTCAATGAGCAGACGCACGATCTCCTCACTGCCCACGCAGGCAGCAAAGGACAAAGGATGCTCCCCTGGGGAAACAGAGAGCTCCATGGCATGAGTGCAGGCTGGGATGGGCACCTCCCCAGTGACTGCCTGTTCCTCCACACAGCTCAGCTCTGGGCTTGGGACACTTGTCAGCAGAACCAGAGGCAGGGATGGTGCAGAGGCCCTGGGGGAATGGGCTCTGCCTTAAGCCCTATAAGGGCTGACCCCAGTCCACTCCACCCCCTCAGGCACAGAGCTCTCCTCATTCCATCCTCCCCTGACTCTTGCCTGCCACCTACCTCCCCTTCCCCAGCCCTGGCTCTGGTTCTCACCAAAGTAGATGTGGCTGTGGGGGCTGAGGCGGAAAGCTGTTCCTGTAGCTCTGGCAGAAACGTTGGCCCCGTGGGCGAGCAGGGCTCGCACCAAGTTCACATTCTGGTTCATGATGGCCACGTGCAGTGCAGTCTGACCTGGTTCAGAGAGAGCCCTCAGGCATGGGGTCTGTCCTCAGGATTGTGCAGGGTCAAGTAGATATGGATGGGCCTGATCATTGTCCCAGCCACTCCTCTCCCACCCCCTTCCTATTCCCTAGGTCCTATACCATATCTTCACATGATCCTATACTAGGGCAGCCTAGGGGGTGGAGACAGAGAGTCCTTGGCCAGGCAAGGTTCCCAGGGTATCCAGCCATAGCCCCCTTTTTACCATTCTCTAGGTCTCTCCATTTGGGGGGTTGGTGCTCTAATACCATGCCATGAGGATGACAAGGCAGAAGGGAAATGGGAATGGGAATAGGGAAGTAGTGGGGCTCAGGTTCCCTCTTTGGTTTCCCCAAGTTATCCATCACAAAGTCTGACTTGAAATATCCAACAGGTCTCCCCTTCCCTCCATCTCTGGCCCCTAGTTCCTCACCCTCATACAGCTCAGATGTCATGGGCTCCAAGACCAGCTCCGGGGCAGCCTCCATCAGCACCATGGCAGCCTCCAGGTTGTCATAGAGGGCTGCTATATGCAGCGCTGTCTCCCCCATGACTCCTGAACAGAAAGAAGAGGCATGGGGCTTCTAAGGGCAGGGGAATGGGAACAATAGTGTCTTAGGGGCCCACAGCAGAAGGTCCTGGGCTATCCTGGGGAGCCACTCACATGCAGCTGATCCAGAAAGAGTTGGGTGCTGAGGGCTCTGCTCCTTTCTTACCTCTTTGGTGCACCTCACAGGCCTGATACTCGAGTAGCTTGTTGAGAGTCTGGACATCATTCTCTTTGGCAGCTAGAAGGAAAGGACACCCCAAGATCCTATAAGGAAATGGGATCAGAAAGGTATCAGTAGTGAGCATGCCCAGTGATGGGGTGACGGGTGAGGATTTGCTTGATTGTATGTAAACACGTGGACCTCAGTGATAATGAACCCCAAGGTCCCTGGTTCAGGGAAGTGAGGCCATTGGGGTACAAAGAGTTTCTGATCTCTTTTTTTCCTGACCAGTTAGCCCAAAACTCAGTGACTGGTTTCTACATCTCCCCCACCCCGCCCCCTGCCAGGGTATGGCCACCAGAATGTATGTACATAGCAGGCTTGGAGGGGAGGAGCTCTACTTAGGCACTCACTCACCTCTTGAACTATTGACTTCTGGAACAACCCTGATTCAGCCTTCACTGAGTGTCCTGAGATGACCCTCCATGATAAGCCTTGTTTTCAAGGACAAGGAATACAAGGCATTCCTCCCTCTTGTTTGTGGAGGAAGTCAACACGCAGAGGTTAGCAGGTTTTCTCCTGTTGCATGGTGCTCTGCTTTCTCGACCTTCTCAGCGAAGCCCTTTGATCCTGGCTCTTCCCTCCCTGTACCAGCATCTTTAGGGCTCAACCCAAAAGGAATAGTGCAGCCTTTTTGTTTTTCTGGCAGATTATAGTCTCTTCCTACTTCCTATCTGTTTCTCACTTATTTTAAGCAAAAATTATCTTCTCTGACTCCTCAATCCTCTCTTAAGTTTAATTCCTACAATGAACTCAGAAACATATATTTTTTAAATTTTTTATTAAAACTTACTTTAACTAAGACACTTGGGACCCCTTTCATTCAATTTTCTCTCTCGGCCCAGAGCCATGGGGTCTTTCCATGGAAGTGAATGAAATAACCCTGTTTATCCAGGGATGGCCAATTATGTGACAAAGAGAGAGCCAGACAGGTGCTCACACACCTGGTGGTGGCAGGAAACCCACTCCAGTGCTGGGGGTAGGAGGGCAATGGGAGAGGAGGATTGAGCCCCGGACACATCTCCCAAATGCTAGCCACAGCCCCCTCATGCCGCTCCTGGCCCTGCCAATTCACCATCGAATTCTTTCTCCATTCAATCCCTACCTCCTCATCCTGTCTGCCCCTCATTAATTCATGTCCTCATTCACTAACCCAAGATTAGCAAAGTACTCTCCTAACTAGTCTCCCCACACCCTGTTTACCCCCAGTTCACATTTGTCAATGCTGCCAAGATGCTCTCTTTAAATGGCAATTGCAATCACAGCTTACACAAGTTCAATGGGTCTTTAAATGCCCAAGGAGAAGGGACCCTTTACAGTTTCTGGGCAACACTTTTCCATGCTCTTTTCCTCCCACTTACATCTCCCACCCAGCATTTTGGCCTCACCACTTGTGCCATGCCCTGCTCTCACCTGATATGTACCCCCCCAACCCAATAATTGCCTCTTCCATGTCCCTAGAATAAGTACCCAGCCTAGCCTACAGTAGCCATCCCCACTCTCTGTAGAATGAGTGAATAAGGAGCATGGTTTGACCTCACTGCCCCTTCTTATTATCTTTATTGGCCATCCCCAAGCCAACCTTAAGCTAACATATAATCTAAGCAAAAAAAAAAAAAAAATAGTATTCTCGGTATGCAAACAGCTGCAAAACAAGTTTGCTATGTTCCCCTTCACCACATCCACCACCTTCTCAACAATTTGGCCAAACCCCTCCTCTATAAATATCCTAGAGTCAGCACTACGCAGGCACACAGATGGCCTCCCAGGAAGGTTTGCACTCTCTCCTCAGGTGTACTTTCTCTTAGCATGTGTGTTGTAATTAGTATCTATCTCTTCCTCTGTAGTAGGGGGACTTGAAGACAGCGATCAGTCACTTTCTCATCTCTGTATTCTTTCCCTGGCCTCTTCCAATTAGCTTCTTCTTTTGTGTCCGGCTTTGACTAAATGTGTGAAAAATTAACAGCAAAGCTAGAGATGGGTCCCAGGGCTCTTCTTACCCAAGTTCCAGCTTTATCATAGCTCCCTACCTCCTAGGGCAGCAGGTCTCAATCTGTGGGTCACGACCCCTTTGGCAGTCGAACGACCCTTTCACAGGGGTTGCCTAAGACCATCCTGCTTATCAGATATTTACATTACGATTCATAACAGTAGCAACATTACAGTTATGAAACAGCAACAAAAATAATTTTATGGTTGGGTCACAAGATGAGGAACTGTATTTAAAGGGCCAGAAGGTTGAGAACCACTGTCCTAGGGTATGTGTGCGGAGGCTAGTTGGTGGCAGGCCCAAAGATATATATTCCTTTTGGTCCCTACACATATCTGAAGCCAGTAAACAACCTCCATAAACGTCCTCTGTGTTCACTTCCTTGCCTCTGCTGACGGTCCTACTGGGCCTGGAAAAGTCAAGGAGTGACTGTCCAACACAGGCTTGCCAGGTCTACCAAGTAAAAATATGGGATGCTCAGTTCCATTTGAATTTTAGACACACAACAAATAACTTTTAGTGTAAGTCTGTCCCATACAATATTTGTGATAAACTTATACGAACAGCGTATTATCTGAAATTGCAATTTAACTCAGTGTCCTGGACTTATCTGGCAAGCACAGTCAGACCACACTCTGCGTGAAGAACCAGCTTAGAACCCAACCCAGCAGGGTTTGTAGAGAGCTGGCCTCCTCTGGTTGGCAAACTCCAGAATCCAGCAAAAAGGGGGGCAGCCTGTCAATGGTTCTGAGGGGATCAGGCAGAGCCATTACTTGCAATAGCATCACAGGACCACAAGGGGACAGCAGAGAAAGCCTTTGCTCACATTCTTGGCAGGAAGGGGGTCCCCCAAAACACCTGACTATCCTTGGATCCCATAAAAAAGGCGCAAAAGCAGACCCATCCAAAGATTCTTATGCCTGAAGCCCTAGTCATTTCTTTTATAGCAATCCAGCCTAGAAGTTTAGATCTGGAGCAAACTCAACACATCTTCACCAGACAGCTGCCAGACACCCCCCGGGGCAAGGAAGAGGAGGCGATATGGAAGAAGTATCTTCCCATTTGAATGGTTAGATTATACTCTCTCCCTTCCAGGGGGAAAATGTCACTTTGTTTAGCAGAATACTTCACAATATTACTGGAATCCCCTAGCTACAAACAGTAGTTTAGAGCAAGGGTTCTCAAACAGGGGTGATCCCCGGCCTCCTCCCCAAGGAACCTGGCAATGTCTGGAGACATTTTTGATTGTTGCAACTGGGGAAAGAGGTACTATTTTATTTCAGTGGTTGGAGGATGGGATGTTGTTAAGCATCTTATATAAGCAGCTTACCATAATAAAGTATTTTCCTGCCCATCATGTCAACAGTGCCAAGGTTAGAGAAACCCCAACTTAGAGGTATAATTATTCATAAGCCATCTTTTAAAAAGCATGCTTCACATTCAAAAGAATGAGAAATGCCTTATACATACATGTTTTCTTACACATCATTAAACAAATAGGTGAAGCCTTTTAAACACCCATTGATTAAGTAGCAACACAAAATTATAGAGCGAATCTGCAATTATGACCATATGAAAGGTGTCTGCAGGATTTAGAATGTTTCATTTTGTGGGACAATTATTTATCAAGTTGATAATAGTTCTACATTAAACTGGTGCAAACCTCATTACAAGGTCCCTGGCATACAACCTAGCACATTCTTCATAAACAGATCTCCCCCTTGGGGTTCCCTCCAGCCACCAAGTGAGAATCTCCCACTTCTCTTCTCCCAGTTCCCACCACCTGTGCTCTCCCCCTCCATTCCTGAGCATGTGTGCCTGCCTGTGTGTATGTGTCTACCTGTGTGTGTGTGTGTGTGTGCATGCCCATGTGTGCGCAGGGTGCACAAGTGGAGTTTTGTATTTGGTTGCTGGGAAACAGGGCAGGATCAAGAGTGTCTGCAGGAGAATTGAGATCAGGATTTTAGAGCAGGGAAGTCTGTAGAAAGAAAACTAGTTTTATCTGTTCATGCAACAGATGGAGAAAGAGGCCTGGAGTCTGAGGTGACTTGTCCTAACAAGTCAGAGGCAGAGCTGGGACGAGCGTCCTATTTGTCATTTCTCTGTCCCCATTCTCAGTGTTAATCAGGGCTTGAAATGGGGTTAGAAAAGGCACAGGGGACTGTATGGACCTGTGTGGGTTTCACTGGTTTTGCCACAAGCAGCCTCTCACAGGAGGCACGGGAGGCTGTCATTTGGGAAGGGAAGGGCACGGACAACATGGTGGCTGAGTTTGGTTCCAGAATGAATATGGTTCTGACAGGAGGAAATTGACAGCCCCTCTAAGTTCCTGCCATCACAGGAGGTGCCCTTTTATTGTGTGGATTTTGTTTATCACAATAATCCCACGTGTCAAATGTGCTTTTCAGCTTCCAAATCAGCATCTCACTTATGCTCCCTCTTGCTCCTTACAGCCCTGCCACCCAGGCTGAATAATGCTCTCACTTTTCAGAAAAGGAAATTGAGGCAGCATAGCCAAATCACGGCTGGAGGATCACAGAGAGTTAAAGGCAGAATGCTTCACCAAGAACCTAGCCTTAGGCGCTCACCACTAAATTATGTGGTTCTTCAAGTTTTATGACTCTTCCCAGGGGGAGGGGGCAGCCCAGAGCAGTGACCACAGATGAAGGAAACTGCAACCACGTTTGGGGAGGAGACACACACTGGCCACTCATGGGTCACCTCCCTCTAGGTCAAGTTCTTGACAACGGAATGAGGTTCAAAGCTTCCAGAAAAGTGGCTGTTTCCAGACTTGGAGTCGGGCCACCTTTCTATCTGCCAGAACTCCGTCAAGCACGTCGGTAGCCCCGTGTGCCTGCAAGGATGCATGTGCGTGTGTTTACTGAGGCAGGGAGTCCGGAAATGCTGTGAAGTCCCAGGGCTTGCTTTTCATGGACACGTCAGTTCACGTATATTTACAGGTGTCTGTCTAAACAGAGGAGAACCTTCAGTGTTCATTGCCTTCCCGAAAACTAGTGGGAGGGCGACCGTGCAGCAAGGGGGGCAGGTGTAAGGCTCATGTTAGACAGCCTCTGGAAGCTGCCCAGCACGCCCCACACCAGCTGAAATCAGACACCACAGCGTCCTCCTCTATGCTCCATGGCTCTGTCCACACCCTTTTCAGGAGCTCACCAAGCATTGGCAAGTAGATGCATATTGGTGTATTTCATCCATGAGAATCTGAGCTCCCAGAGAGCAGGGAAGGTGCCATGTTCATTTTCTAAAAACCTAGCAGAGTAGTTTCTGCTCAATGAATGTTTAGGGCACTGAATGTCAGGAAAGACAACTCAAGGTCCAGGGAGAGACAGTTCAGGAGAAAAGGGAGAGTTCAGCTTGGATGGCAATGACAGGGATTCACCCAGAGTGGGCTGCATGACTGAGATACAAGAAAAGCCCACTGTGCCTGGCTGGTGTGGTTCAGTGGTTGAGCGTCAACCTATAAACCAGGAGATCTTGGTTCAATTCCTGGTCAGGGCACATGCCCGGGTTGCAGGCTCAATCCCCAGTGTGGGGTGTGCAGGAGGCAGCCAATCAGTGATTCTCTCTCATCATTGATGTTTCTATCACTCTCTCTCCCTCTCCCTCTTTCTTCCTCTCTGAAATCAATATATATTTATATATATGTATTTTTAAAGCCCACTGAGAAGAATGCTGGGTTCCCTGTCAGCATGAAGAGATCAGAAAGCCCTCCCTCCTCACTGGACCATGCTACACCCTGTAGAATTCCCTCTGAGCCCTGGGCACAGATCCCCAAGGTCACTGCTTGCTTTCTCTGTGCCTGCCTCCTTCACAGGGAATAAAGCCCTCCCTCCCACAGTTAGATCGGGGACTCTGAGATAAGATGGGTGCTGGTAACATTTTTGGCTACTTTCTTCCATCAGTGCACCCCCTGACCTGACTGAATTGTCCTCGTGTCCATGGATGTCCGGTATTTATCTAATTACCTGCATCTCCCCTTAGGCTAGGTGACTGCACAGCCTCATCCTCTCCCCTTCCTGGTTATTTCAGGGCCTCCTGGCTCCTGGTTGGGAAGACGAGGGCCAAGGAGCTGTGGAATGAGGCAGGGAGATCAGGAATGGAGGGGAACCCCTCACAGTGGTGACATCAGACCTTTCTAGTCTGAGATTCAGGAGGAGGCCCCCAGATGGTCTTAAGAAGAAATAGAACAGAAAGGACAAGTGGAAGCAGCCCTCTGACAGCCAGGCTGTGGTCCTTCAGAGACTCTGTCTGCGCCTCGCTTGGGCACACAGGGAACTTCCGCCACTCCTTCCGAAACCCCAGGCCTCTCTGAGCTCTGTGTCTGGCTCCCCAGCCCTGGGGTCCTAAGAGTGGGAAGGGGATGAGTGGGACCAGTGATGGCCTCGTCTGCAACAACAATACCATTCTGTTGCCTCAAGATGTCATCAGCCAAACATGTGCTCAGCCCCAACTCTCCCAGGCCTGGGGGACAGAGGTGGGTGGCTGATGTGAGAGATGGGAAGCCAAAACTGGAAAAAAAGGGGCTCATCCCAGCCCAGTATCCTTGAGCCAAAGAAGAAAACCCACAGAGGCTCTATGTGACCCCTTAGCCTTCTCTCTCCTGGTCAGGCTCAGGCAAGCCCCTCCATTTGCATATGGACACATAAAAGTTTATGCTTTCCCCTATGAATAGACATATTATCTGCCTTCTGAGGAGCTCAGGGAAACCCCAACAGGAGGATTTCCTTCAGGCATGCCACTGCCTGGGTGGGGCGGTCCATGTAGACTTTGGAAGACCACACACTGGGATGGCTTCAAGCTTCCTCCATGTCCCCAGCTCCCAACTCTAAGCTGCCAGGGATGATGGGTGGGGACATTTTCAGGGGCTGGAAGCAACAAGTAAAATTTCTTTAGGGCTCAACCACTAGAGCCTCTCAAATTCCACAATCTGGATGAGGGAGTGGGTGAGTATGGGTCCTAAGTATATTTGGCCAGTTTCCAGTGCCCTCTCCCCAAGTAGAAAATCATGGATTCTAGGCTGGGTCCCAGCTGTTCAACTTCAGACCCTCCCATCAATGGCTGACGCAGTAAATGCACAGGAATGATAACCATGATCACATTTGGGCTTTTTGGGCGGGGTTCTAGGGTCTGCAGATCCTCTCATTCATTCATTCATTCATTCATTCATTCATTCCCACATGCCTACATATGTGTGCTATATGTTTCTGCCTGAGAGACTGTTCAAGGAGCAGGGAGTAGAGATATCAGGCATTGCTCTGACCCACCAGCATGCCTCTAGTGGATGTCACAATCTCTCCAAGACCCAGCAAGTTGCCTGGCCATTAGGAAAGTACAGTGGACCCTTGAACACCGTGGGTTTGAACTATGGGGATCCACCTACAAGCAGATTTTTTTTTCAATGGACCCACTCAGTTCAATTGACAAGCGCAGCTCAATGGACCCTGGCAGCTGAAACCCCATTGCTCAAGGGTCAATTGGCGGTTAAGAATCCTTGTACGTGGAGGGTCGACATCAGTTATTCATGGCTTTTTGGCTACACCTGTCAGCTCCCCTAACCCCCACATCGTTCAAGCATCAGCTGCACTCCCAAGAAGCTGCCTAACTGACTTGGATCTTATAGATAGTGAGACCTGTGTGCACACCAGCCCGCCTCTTCCACCTGGAGCCCTGAGGCCCCACAGGCCGAGACTCTTGAGACAAAATGCTCCCAAGGGGCCAGGCATGGAGTACAGTCTGTCCAGACAGAGGTGCCAAACAAAGACAGAGAATGAGGAGGGGGAGGTGGGCTGAGAAAAGGGGGAGGAGGGAAGGGGGGCGGCAGCAGCAGGTGGAGGCTTACCTCTTCTGCTGCAGCAGGTTCTGCTCATCTCGGCTCTGAGCCCAGGACTCCTGTCTCTGGAACCATCTGCAGAACTTTCTCCACAGGCAGAGAATGAGGCCCGTCTTCTTGGGCAGTGGCAACCCCATGTCGTGTAAGACAGGCTCCTTGTGGGGCTGAGGCAGAGACCAGACCCCGACTGAACTCCGCCTGGGAGCCACATTGGTCTCCCCAAGGGCCGGCCTGCCCTCTCCCTGCAGCGGTCCCATCTCCTACCTCCCTGGCCCGCACAGGAGTCTCGGGGAGGCGCCCCAGCCAGACTGCAGAGGGCTCTGAGTTTGTTACTCTTGGCAGAGCTGGGCCTCCCTCATTGGGCTCCTCAGGCAGGAGCTCCTCAAAGCGCAAACTCCCTCCCTCCTCCCAAATTACCTGAGATTTAAAGAGACAGGCCAGCAGCCCTGCCTGCCACCTGGGGCCTTGCGTAAACTCCTTCACCTTGGTCTGGCTCCCTGTCCCCAGGCCAGTCCAGGGAAGGGAGCCCTTCAGAGAGACTGGATTGACCTCCCTTGGACTTTGGGACACCTGCTCACCTTTTATAGAAAGGTTTGGGAGGGTCAAACTAGGCTGAGAGACTCAGGCAGTGAAGGAGGAGGGAGGGGTCAGGCAGGCCTTTGGGGGTTGAGGGCCTCTCAAGTGAGCAAGGGAGTGAGCCCACCTTTCTCACAGGTCCTGTCCTCCTGCTTCCCCCCACCTTTTCCTGTGCGTCCATGCTGGGGACTTAGCTTTTCTTGACTCTTCCAATTTAATCTCCCACCGGCCTAGAACAGGTATACCATATTGAGAACTCTTAGTCTCCTGACCTACTGGGGGTCAGAAAACTGTTCCTGTAAAGGGCCAAGAGAGTAAAGGCAAATATTTTAGACTTTCAAGCCCCAGAATACAGTCTCTGATCACATTCTTTTTCTTCTTCTTCTTTTATTTTTTTTACAGCCCCTTTAAGATGTAAAATCCATTCTGGGTTCATGAGCTCAGACACAACATGGAGTTGTGGCAGGACCTGGCCCCTGAACAGGGTTTGCAGCCCCCACTCTGGACCTCAAGACCCTCCCCAACACAACATATGTGTAGTGGGGTGCCAAATAAAATACAGCATGCCAGTTCAAGTTGAATTTCAGATAACTTTTTTTTTAGTGTAAATGTGCCCAAGTACAGTGGGGCCTTGACTTACGAGTGTCCCGACTAACGAGTTTTTTGAAACACCAGCTGTCTCTCGGCCGATTTTTTGCATTGAGTTGACAGAGTAATTTGAGTTAACGAGCTCCTTAACAAATTTCGTAAGTCAAGGCCCCACTGTATTGCAAATTCTTTCTCTGGCAACCTCCAGCGGACAGTGTTTATTCACCTGCTCGCTGTTGTCGGCTAAGCCCTTAGCGAAGTGGTCCCAGGTAGGCTTATGTCACCCCTGTGAGGGGTGTTTATTCCCTGCATTATACCAATGGGGGAAAAGCAAAGCTCAAAGTGGCAAAGTAGATCACCCAGGGCCAACAGCCGTTCAGTGACCGAGGCCAGATTCAGACCCACTGGCGTGATGCAGAAGCCACATCTATCTACCCTACCACAGTCCCTCATTCCAACTGAGTTCCAGGAGGGAAAGGGAGCTACAGTCACAGTGATGAAGGATTGCAGAGAGCACAGCCCATCCTAGTCCCACACACAGAACTCTGCCATGTGTGAGCCGGGAGCCATTGTGAAGATCGGTTACTACAGTTTTTATGTTGGGAATAAACAGAGGCCGTGGCATATGCAAAGTCCCACAGCGACCCAAAGACCCACTGGCCTGGCACCTGGGTACTCAGAGTCCCAGGTGTGTGGGAGCCACCCACTAGCTCCAGAGTTTATTTTTTTTCTATGTATTCCTGGATGAGAGAGGGGGGTGGGGGCAGAGAGAGAGGGGATGTATGGGGAGAAGCACAGCTTAGGTGCAGGGCAGGGTATCTCTGTGGGCGGGTGGAGGAAGGTCACTCTCAAAATGAAAGGGAAGCAAGGCTCCTGCCGTTGGCCCAGGGCCAGGCCAGAGCGCCCTGAGCAAACAGTGCCATTCGATTAGCTGCCTTCCCCACCCATCCAGGGTCAGCGGGTTCGGGCTGGGTGGGGGGAAGGCACTAGAACCCAAACCTTGAACCCAGGAACTTTGTGCCCATTAAGCCTGTGTTTGTCTGCCTGATGACCCACCCACCTTCTCTGTCCTGCTGGACTCCAGCCAAAGCCCCCAGTGCAGTCCTGTTTGGGGAGAGGACAAGGCAATGTTGTGTTTGCATATGGGGGAAAAAGGCTACAGGAGGAATCAGTCATTCCAGACTTCTTTTTCCTCCTCCACCTGGCGCTTCCTTGTATGGGTCACCAGGACAAATGGGAAATTGCAAACAGACTGCAAATTGGTGTGGAGGCCTAGAGGGGAGGGGGCAGTTTACCAGATACTAGCTTCTACCAACAGTGTCCTCTCACCTCTTGGACCCAGCATTATATGTTTGGACAGTGGGCAAAGGTGGGCCACAGGGTGGGTGACACTACCTACATGGGTCCTCTCACATCTTAAAGCCACATTCCCTGTACCCTCCTGGGATTATGGATTTGGAGGGGATAGGGAGCTTTACTGGAGTGTGGCCCAATCTGAGGAGTAGGGCAGGCTACCCTGGCTCATGCCAAGCCATGCTGGGCAGCACCTCCCAACAGAGAAAACTCAGTTGGCTCTGCAGCCCAGAGTCCCAGACTCGAGGTCCAAATACAGGAGGCTATAGGTGCAGGGGCTGAGGGGGAGGATGGGACAGTCACAGTTGCTAGCCTCATCTGGTGAGACTTGCCATCACACCCTCTCCAAGTCCCCTTGCCCAGACTCAAAATTTAAGAAAACTTTTATGACTACGGGCAAGTCATTGTCCCTCTCGATGGTCCCATCTATAAAGATGAGCATACGACTTGTGGTGGCTGGCGGTCATCCAGTCTGCCTTGACCTCATGGCAGTCAGTCTCTGACCTAGTTTTAGAGGAATGAAGAGGTCAGGGCCCATGGGGGAGGGAGGACTGGAGGGTCAATGTTGACTGGGTCTGAAACAGGTTCTTCCTGCCTCAGGCTGAGCTTGAACTCTAAGCAAAAGTTAGGTCCTCAGGATTCAATGAAGGAGCCTGGGGGGAGGGTCAACCAGAGTCTGACCAGCCTCCTCTGAGGGCCACACTGGCATGGGCTGAAGGGGATCGGAGAGATGACATGCATATGCATGTGTTAGTGCAAACAGGGCTGGGGCACAGCCGGATTGTGGCTGAGACGTTGCCTACTGATTCCTACATTGGGGTACCGTTTCTCATCCTCAACACTATTGATACCTTGGAACAGAAAGCTCTGTAGTGTGGGGTTTGCCAGCATCGTAGGATGTTCAGCTGCCACTCACTGGGTGACAGGAGCATTCCCTTGGCTCAGGGGTGACAATCAAGAATGTCTTCAGACATTGACTGTTGGCCCCTGGAGGGCAAAATCACTCTCCATTAAGAAACACTGATTTAGGGCAAAAAAGTGTATTCATATATTTTGTTCTGGTTTTGTCCCTCTTTTCATTTGTTCTATGTCTTTCTATTTCTCTGTTTTTTTCTTGCTCAGGCCTCTGTCTCTGCAGTTGTATCTGCTCCTCTGGTCTTAGTCCCTGAGCTGGCGCCTGTGGGATTTCTGTGGTTGCGGTGTGTGAGGTGGGGTGTGTGTGTGTGTGTGAAGTGTGTGTGTGTGTGTATGGCATGTGTGGTGTGTGATGGATGCTGTGTGTGTGGTTGTGATGTGTGGTATAGTGGGTGGGTGTGTCTGTGTCCAGGGCTCTGAATGGTCTCTCTGTGGAACCCTGGGTTTCTTTGTCTTTTCTCTCCTCTCTGCCTCTGTTTCCTGTGCAGCTTACTGCGTCACCCCATTCCTGCTCCCCACACCCTCTTTGAGGGTGTCCCTTAGCTCTGTTGTCAAGAGAGAGCAGGATGGGCAGGCCAAGGGGCTGTGATGACAGAGCTGGCTCGGGCAGCGAGGTCACAGCCACTGCTCACTCAGCCTGGAGTTTGTTCTAATGATTTTTTTTATCATTGATTTCAGAGAGGAAGGGAGAGGAAGAGAGAGAGAGAAACATCAATGATGAGCGGGAATCATTGATTGGCTGCCTCTTGCATGCCCCCTACTGGGGATCGAGCCTGCAACCTGGGCATGTGCTCTTGACCAGAATCAAACCCGGGACCTTTAAGTCCGTAAACAGACACTGTATACACCGAGCCAAACCAGCTAAAGTTGGAGTTTGTTCTAGTCTCGGGGTTCACACACCTGTGTGCCAACACATAAAGCCTGTACAGGAGCAATGTCAGATCGACAGAGAGTGTGCACACATGTGCACACACACATGCAGGCATATACACACACATGTGGGTCACTGTACTGCCCAGGGCCTCGGGCAGATGGTGACTGGAACTCCTGGGCCCGTGGCCACCTGGATGGCAGCTGGTGCGAGAACTCTCGATACTCCTTTTCAGCTCAAACACCTGTGATGCTAAGGACTGCAAGTCACAGTGGCCCCTGGTGCACACAGGCACCTCAGCTGTCAGAGGCCAGGGGTCTAAACTGTTGCAAAACTCTCATGCCCTTTCCCCCCAAATGCGACCTTAGTCCCTGCCCCCTGTCCTCACCCAGGTGGGAACCGTACTCCAGCCCTTTGCCCTCATCATCTCCTACAGCCTCTCCATAGCTGTCCCTGAGCCTGCCTGAGTGCTCACACCAAGGGGCCAATGCCTAGCAGCTTCAGGCCCTCCAGGCTTTTTCCTTTTTCTTTTTTTTTTCTTCACCAATTGTTAACGCAGGTTTTTATTTGGCTGTCTATACAATTTAAGCTATTAAAATGTACACAATATTTACAAATTAAATAATCATCTGAAACTCTCCAGCAATGCACGTAACACAAAACCAAGGCGGGGCTGGGGGGGGGGGGCGACAGGGACAGGCAGGCCTTGGCTCCTGTGTTCCCTACCTGCCCAGAGCCTTTTCTTAACTGGAAAAACCAGGAATCTGGAACGCCTTCTCCTCTTTTCTGGGGTCAAGCATTAAAATTCAAAGACAAACTTAAGCCAAAGAAAATAGCAAGGAAGTTACTCCAACTCTTCTAAATTTAGGAAAAGTTCTGTAAGTTGAGAAGTGGTCTTCCGTAGATTCTGGGGCTTGCAGTGGTTCCGGAGCACACACACAACCTCAGCCTGGAGTGAGGCTGGGCAGGGGCTGCTGGGTGAGAGTCCTGACCTGACTTTAACCCTCTCTCCAGGTCTCTGCTGGCTGGAGTCATGGCTCTTAGTCCCAGTGTGGCCCCTCTGGAGACAGGGCAGTGTGCAGGCGGGTGGCAAAGCCCACAGCTACCCTTCTCGAGCCTCTTCTCCTTCCTCCTGTCTTTCTTTCTTCCTTCCAGACCCCAAAGCCTTTTCCTTCCCCCAAGCTGGGCCTCTCCACTCTGCTGCCTCGCCCAGTCTCTCACCCCCTCTTACTTTATCCCAAACTCCTTCATATCAGGCTGAAGTCAACCAGGAATTAAGCCACTGAAATGTGCACAGACCCCAAAGAACTTTCCAAATCTGGAGAGTGAACCACAAGGCTGGCTTCTGGAGGACACAAAGCAGAGAGGCAATGGCATGTGATCAGAATGGCTGCATTCCAACCCCAGCTCCACCAGAAGTCACTGTGTGGCCTTGGCCAAGTCATTTACCTTTTAGTGTCTGGATCTGCAAAAATAAGGACTCTTAAGTTCTTAAGTTTCCCTGGTCCTTTCAACAGGCAGCCCCTCCTCAACTCCCACCTGCAGGCACACTGGAGCTCAGAAGCACCTCATATCAGAAAGGGCTCTTCTTTCTCAGTGAAACCTGCCTGTCTTTGTCTCTGAATCACAGGGCCCCTCTCCATCAAGCGGAGAGGAGAGATAGAATGGAGGCAGGCAGGACAGGGTGACACATGGCTTCTGTTCACCCTTTAGCCTTATAAATAGCAGGATCCTGGGACCCGAGTCATTCTGAGTGAGGAGAGGGGAAAGTCCTCCACTGCGGGCATCCCTGGAGATGGGGCTGGGGGCCACTTCCCTCCACTTCACTCTGGGCAGTGGGACACTGGGCTCAGGCCAGGAGTAAACAGATTGGTTTACGGCGCAGAAGACAGGATCTAGTCATTATCCTAAATCAGATCATCACTATGAAAAACCCCAGCCAAAAGCAAGACCCTTTTCCAAAAGCATGTGTTCTCAGTGGACACCACAGCTAGGCCAGCAGCCCTGCGAGGCAGCGTTTTATCAGCAGTCTTCCCCCACAGGCGCCCCGCCTGCACTTCTAGTCTTTTCCTCCCCCCTCCAAAGTCAGGGAAAGTGCAACAGGGTGGTGATAAAAACCCTTTCAAATTCTATTTATTTAACAAGCAGTCTAAAAACAGGGCAATTGCCAATTGCAGGCAGGGCACACTGCAGGGGGGAGCTGTCAGAGTCTGAGGAGCAGGGTAAGGCATGCAGGAGCAGGATAGAGAAGCGGGCTGACCCCTGAGAGGCAGACCTAGGTGGCAGTTCTGGGCCTCCTCTCCCCACAGCCAGGCTTGTGGCTTTGCCCCTGGACAGAGCAGCCTCAGGGAGGGAGTGCCCCTGAGGACTGTGAGGCAGCACAGGCTGGGGCACGAGGGGCCGGGCAGATTCTGTGGCAGATACCTAAGCAGGGTGTGGTAGGAGTTGAGGAGGGTGGAGAGGCCAGGAGCAAGGGGACCAGGAGGCGGTGTCCCAGCTGGGTACAAGGCAGGGACTGAAGCCAAGCAGGACTTTCTCCAGATAGCTATGGGCAATTCGGAATTTCCCTAGGCAACAGGAGTGGCAGGTCCCTGGTCAGCCACCACCAGAGACCAGTACTAGGAGAGATAGAAAGTACTAGATGCTATTCTACCCAGGCCCCATGGGATAGGCTTTCCAGACACGGGTGCCCCGGTTGTGTGGAGTCCCGGGTGTGTGGAGCCCCGGGTGTGTGGAGCCCCGGGTGTGTGGAGCCCTGTGCAGGTAGGTGGGAGTGTAAATGTCAGCCATTCGATAGTGCATCCGGTGATCTCCTCATAGGGATCTCCTTGCTGGCCCCGAGGAATCAGCTCCTTAGCACATGCCCTGCTGGGTGCTGGGGCCAGTACTCAAGTCAGCCCCCCTCCCGGGCTCCTCCCCCTTCTTCCAGCCTGCCTGAAGTTCCCAACAACAGCTGACTGAGATGTGTCCCCAAGCTACAGGGAAGTCCAGCATCAGGGCTCAGCCTAAAACCCTCGGGAGCAGATCAGTGCTGAGAGACTCCAGAGCACAGGGCTGCCCACTGCCATCCACGTGGAAGGTGCCAGTGTGGGTTGTGTGGCTGAGGATGTGTGCCATCGTCAAGGGTGACAGACATGTATTAAAACTGTCAGAGGTATGCAAGTGCCTGTGAGCCAGCATGGCACCGAGGTGTCTCTGAGAGCCACCCTCTGTGTTGTTCTTTGCCAAAGACGTGGTGTAGAGGGTAGTCCCCCACTTTCCGGGTCTGGAGGTCTGGTTTTGCGGATCTGTCCATGCAGGCAGGGGAGAGAGTGATTGTGTGGGACAGGTCTCTCCAGGAGCCCAGAAGCCGGGCTTGTAATCCTGCCCTGCACCGATGAGATCCTCGATTTCAATCACAGTCTGAGAATCGGCTTCCTCATTTGTGAACTGAGGACAGTCACTCTGTGCTATTGATTCTGCAGGGTTGTTGTTAGCATTAAAGATGAGGGACATGAGCCCTGGCCACTGTTTCTTAGTGGTTAGAGCATTTGGCCCATGCACCAAAGGTAGTGCATTCAATTCCCGGTCCAGGGCAAGTCCCTGGGTTATAGGTTTGACCCTCAGTTGGGGCATGTTTGGGAGGCAACCAATCGATGGACCTCTCTCTTCTCCCTCCCTTCCACTCTCTCTAAAAATCAATGGAAAAAAAAACTAGTATCTTCAGGTGAGGATTAACAGCAACAAAAAAGATAAGGGACGCGAGAAGACTTTATATGCTGTAGTGTGTCATATGAATGTAAGTCACTTGCCTTTTTAACTTTGCTTGGGAGGGAGTATTTGAAATAACTTTCTGGTAAAGACTTTAGAGCTGTCTTGTCTAGGGGCTTAGAATCTTGTCATAGAAGGATCTAAGGCCTTGAGGACATATCAATTTGGGTTCAAAGCCAAACTATTAACTGCTAGTTGAGAGGTCTGGGGCAAATTAGCTACTTGTTTGAACCTCAGTTTTCTGTCTGCAAAATGAGCACAGTCATGGTCACTTGACCTTATGCTGGGCCCTCACCTGCTCTGGGCCCCAGGTGCCTGTCTGGAAAAGTAGAATAGCAACAGCTGGTGGTGAGAATTAGCTGAGACAGGTGTGGGAGGCACCTGGCCCCACGGCAGGTGCACAGTAACAGCCTCTGTTCTTACTCCCTCAGTCCTCTCTTCTGCTACTGTTTTGGGGTCTTGGAGCCCTTTCAATCCCCTCCCATGGGCAAATCCCCCCTGAGGACCAGAGCAGAGCCCACCTCAGACTGTTACCACCTGCATAGGGTGGGTTTCTGTATCAATCATCTCACGGCCCACACCCTCCACTGGCTCCCAAAGAGACTGTTGAACTCCAGCTCCTGGTTTACTATTGGAGTGAGTAGCAGGAAATAGGGCCTATGGCGTTTGCCTGCACCAGGTTTAGTAATCACACAGTCCCAGCCTGGTTTAGAAAGATGCCTCCCAGGAAGTATCTGATGTATAAACTCTAGCTCATCCCTTGAAGCACAGCTCAAATGTTATGTTCTCTCTTTTCTTTCTTCTGCACCCATCCTCACCCAGCCAGGACTAGTGCCAGCCTCCTCCGTGCTCCCTGCTCTCTGTACAGAATAGCACTGCCTTAGCATCGCCCCTTTACCTGCCCATCTCCCCCACTTGTAGATCCTCAGAGGCAGAGTGGAAACCACATTGTGTCCTTGTTCCCTGTCAGAGTACCTGGCATGCAGTATATGTTGAATTGTGTTCTATGGAGAATGATCTGTGCCAAGGAAATTGCAAGCTATTTAGTGGATGCATTTTCCTGCCTAGGCCCCAAAGGCAAAGGAGGGTCAGTGTACAAGAGAGAGGCCCAGAGGGTGACAGGAGAACAAGGAAAGGTAGCAGGGAAGTGTGTGTGTGTATCCTGGGAGGGGGGGAGGGTGTTTGTCAATCCCCAGCCCACACAGACACAATGACTTCTGCCTTTAAAAGATTAATTGGTATTCAGAAAGACACCTGTGGCTGGTTGCAGCCACTCCACCCCACCCCCATCCTGTCCCGAGTCCCTCTCCTCCCTGGCCTGGGACTCAGGGACAGGGAGTGATCACTGACCTAAGGCCCAGAGGGCCTGGGACAGAGGCTGTGGGGGCCCTGGAACTGTCTCCTCGTGCCCACCAGGTTCACTCAAGGAGGGAGAGAGAGGATAAAGAGGCAGAGACTTCTGCCAAAGATAAGAAAGAACAATTGGCAGGTGTCCTCTCCAGACCTAGGGAGAGGAGGGGCCAAGTCTGAGAGTCTTGGAAAGAGATACTAGTCATCCATTTAGGGGTCATGCTCTCTGACCTGGGACAGGAGAGCATCTCAAAGGACTGGGCCAAAGGTCACCTTCAGGGAGCCACAGGCTTTGATCTATCTGTCACCCTTCCTTACCTCTTATTGGAAGGAGATGGATGAGGAAAAACAGAGAGGGCAGGAGCATAAAGAGGTGAACCAGGGGACGGCAAGTATATCCCCATAAAAACTCCCTCCATGAGTAAAATGTTAGTGGCCCATGTGCTTTCATGATTATGATGCTACTATCTTTCCACAATCATGTCAGGGAAACACTTCAGAAACCATCAGCTAATCCCATGGCAGAGCAGCGAAGCGAAACTGGTCGTTTTACCTGTACTCCTTATCCCTAAAGGACCCAGCTGCCTAGTGGGGGCACTCATGGCAATGAGAAAGCTGGTGGAGGTGAACAGGGTGGCCCTCAGATAAGCCCAGAACCCAAGCTAGTCTCTGGCCAATGTAGTCATTGGGGGCAGGGGTGGGGGTGGGGGGTGGGAGTGGTGGCAGAGCTGGCATCTCTGGGAGGAACCTCATTCCAGCCCCCCACAGTGGACTTCACAGCTACATAAGGAAGGAGTTATGCAAGCAACTAACCCCAGCAGGAGGAAGGAGAGGAGTTAAAAAGCATGTTAAAAAGAGAGTGGCCCTTTAAGGACTACTTGCATGCAAGCGCACACACAAGCAGACCCCTGTCACAGATGCCCAGCACACACAGGCGAGTGGGGTCAGGCACACCCAGTCCCTCCAGCTGCAGCCTGGCCTTGCATAAGCCACCACTGCCTGGGGCCCCAGGGCTATAATCGCCTCCTCCTCCAAGCCAGGATAACAAAGAGGTAGTACAAGCAAAGGAAGCAGGTGTGTCCAGTCCACCCCAGGTGGCTCCTGCCTGGCTGCCGTCCCAGGACAGAGACAGGGGCCACATTACCCAACGTACCTCTTGTTACCGTCAAAGCATTTCTTTCCTTGCACATTTCTCATTCCTGCCCCTGCTCCCCCTCCCCCCATTGGCTTTTAAGAACCAGGTAGGCCTGACCTGGAGAAGTAAATGATCCTTGATCCTGCGTCAAGGTATTTTCACAGCTTTCATCATGTGAACTCAGGTGTGCAAAGGCGCCTTGTGGAGGCCACAGTTGGCCCTCGCTCCACCTCTATTTTTCCACCCAGTTTTGCCATATGCACCATGCCCCAGGGACCCACAAAGTCTTCCATTCTTCGCCAGCCTCTCTGGTTTCTGCCTCCCTCACCTGTAGGGCCCAGACCTTATCTGGCATTCCTTCAGCGTGGCACAAGGGAAGGACAGTGACCTCTGCCCTTCCTTCCCAAGGCCACTGGCAGAGGCATTCCTGGGGGCTCCACAACCCTCCCTACTAGAACCTTGTCAATCAAATGCTTTCCAAGCAGCTGGGAGGGGACATGTTTATAAAGTGCAGGGTCTCCTGAGAGAATAAAATGTCCCTCCAGTCACCTCCCTGCCTCTGGTGTGTGAGGTGCTCAGAAATGAGAATTTTCTGTCTTCTGTATTCCGAAGTCACCGGGGAGGAGGGAGACGGGAGGGGAGAATGGTAACCGTTTGGGGGTACCCTAAGAATTCCTGAGGCAGAAACAGCAGTTTTTCTCTGTCCCCTGTCCCTCTCTCTGGAGCAACAAATGGCTGCTCATTGGGGCAAGAACATCTGCCGGCCACTTGAACCCTTCAGCTCCTGGTTCACTCACCTTGTCTGTCTGTCATGCAGCAGTGGCTGTGTCTGCATATTTGCCTTTCTCATCAGGATCTTGAGGTCTTCACTGCTGCTTTCAGAGGATACCACACACCAGATGGTTCAGTAAGATCTGGTCCCAGAGCTCTGGGGCTGTGGTTGTTCTTCCCTTCTTTTCTTCTTCCTCATAATATCCACTTCTTTCTCCTCCGTCTCCTTCCCCCCACCTCTCTCTCTGTCTCTCTCTCTCATTCTCTCTCATATAGACACACACACACACACACACACACACACACACACACACACACACACACACACATCACATTTGTGATGGTGTTTTTCCTTTCCAAAGTGTTTCTACCCATACCATCTGCTCATTTTTAATGATTGCAACCCCACTCAAAGGCAGGCATTTGTTACCGCACTGGGAAAACTTAGAATAAAAACAGGTCAATCATTAATAGATTGAGTTAATAGATATTTATTTTCCACTTCGTTGTACCAGGAATTATGCCACGCATTGGCAACACAGTGATGAATGAGATGGACGTCATCTTTGCCTTAGAATCCACTAAAGAAGATGGACATTTAAACAAGTAAGTACAATAAAGTTCAGGATGCATAATAAAAAGAAAAAATAGATGGCCTGAGAACATAGAGCAGGTGGACTCTAGCCCAGCCTATGTGTTAGGAACACCACCCCCCCACACACAAACACACAATCAGTGTATGATCATTGAGACCAGTAGGATGAACACGAGTTACAAAGACAGAAGGGGGAATAGGTGCAGAAAGGTCCACAAATTGTGAAGGTCAAGGATAAGGAGAATATAGCACCATGGAGTAACTAATAATAATATAATAATTTAGCTTGGTGACAGAGTGCAAGAGGAGATATATGTGAGGAGGCTGAAGAAGTTGCCAGGGGTCGGCTCATGGAAGGGCTTTCAGAAGACCACCCTTTGAGGCAAAAGTTGCATTTTACAAAGGTCATTTTGGCTGTAGTGTGCACTATAAGCAGAGAGAGCAGTTAGGAACCTAATCCCGTGATGCAGGCAAGAGATAACAGTGGCCCATTTTAGAATGCCAGTGGGATTCAGAGAGGCAGAGACAAATGAAAGGGGTTGTTTTTATGTCATAGTGTCATGGAACAATCTTCAAAATATATTAAATGAGAAAAGCAAGGACTGTTTTCCTAATATACTGTTCTGTTATATGTATTTATGTACATATAATATCGGATGCCTCCTGCACACCCCCTACTAGGAATCAGGCCCAAAATCCTGGGCATGTGCCCTGACCAGGAACTGAACTGTGACTTCCTGGTTCATAGGTTGATGCTCAACCACTGAGCCACACTGGCTGGGCTATTATATGTATTTTTAAGAGGAACATACATACATATGCTTGGATATGCAGAGAGTAATTTTGGAAGGATAAATAACAAACGTTTATAAGTGAATGCCACTGGAAAGAACACCAGAAGAGCTGGGACAGAGGTAGAAAAGCTTCTCCCCACCCCTGTATATCTTGTGTGCTCTCTCAATTTTGTACCATGTGATGCATTATTAATCACTACTAGTTACTTTTCAAAGGAGGTGTTTTAAGCAAAGAATCCACAAGAGATGAGAGTTGAGACAGATGTAGATAGCACCAAGGATTCTGACTTGGGCAACTTTGATTTGGTTGGAAACATTGGCGGAGGAGCAGGTTTGGTGAGGAAGAAAAGTTGTTCAGTTTGGGACATGTTGAATTTGAGATGTCTGTAAAATATCTAGGTACAGATGTGCAATAGATAGGAATCCAAGCTGTTCATGCCTGGAGCTTGGGAGACATATCTAAATTGAAGATAAGGGATTGGGAATCACAAACATGTGCATGCTAATGCACTCTACGAGGTGGATGGGACTGCCCAGGTGGTGGGAAAAACAGAGCCTATGGACAGAAAATATTGAAGGGATTGGTGAAGAGAAGCAGATAGGGTGGTATAGTATGTGGCTGTGGATATGCTGAGAGGTTGCCTATAATCTGACAGATGCTAGAGAAAGTTCAAGCAAGACTGAGTATTTCAGTGGATTTAACTACAGTTAGATAGATAACCTTGATGAGAGTGATATCAGTAGCATGGAGAGATAAGGTCACATCACAATGGATTGAGGAAACTGTGTAAGGTCAGTGGAAAATGGAGTCTTCTCTTAAGAAATTTGGCCCTGAAGAGAAAGGGAGAGAAAAAAGGTGGGGCAGTCATAGCTAAAAGGCGGTGGTGAGGTGGAGGTGCAACTTGTTTGAAGATGGAAAAGAATAGAGCACGGTTATTTGCTGACTAGAACTAGTAGGGAGGGAGGGGTTGAAGATACACACATGAGAACATTAGAGAAAAAAGTGATAGGCACAGATGACAGAAGAGACAGAAAGAAAACTGAATCTGGAACACAGGTGGGAATATAGCTGTCAACAGGGGAGGACATACTTCCAAGGTAAAAGAAAATACAAGGGATCATGGTGATTGACTGAACACTTTAAGAACCCATACCACCTTTGTACCCTCCATGTGTGTGAGTGTGTGCATGCATGCTCACTCATGTGACCCCTCACCATCCCATACTATTCCTTGCTTTGCATGAGTATCTGGGTGAACCTGTTTATGGTTTCACAAATCCCACATATCTCTTTGCTGTTATAGACTATAGTCCTCTTAAAAGTTATTATGGTTTTTTGGTGAGGGAGATGATGGGGCTAAGATGAGAAGGAACGGGCTGGAGTCAAGAGGGAGGCTACACCTGAGTTCCTATAATGAGCACCCTGACACCCAGTTATCAATGTCCTTCCTGAAGAGGGATGGCCCCTCTTCTATTATTGTCATCCACCCAACAACTCAGCAAAGGGGCAAAGGGAGTTGGGGATGGCAGGAGACTTAGCTGGGAGCTACCTCTAGTCACAAGGTTGGTCAACTGCTAAAGAGCTACCAGAGGGACAGACTAGGGAGAATCCCATAAAAGAAATGTTTGGGCCATTCAAGCATTGAAAGGCATTATTTGACACACATACTTAAAAACACACACCATGATGCAAACAAGATACAAACACTTTACACTCTGAGCCTCAAAAATCAAGGAACTCAGAAACAAAGACAAAAAAAATCAACACAATTGAAACATAGGCAAAGGACGTCAATACACATTTCTAAAAAAAAAATAGATTTACACGTAGTCAACAAGCACACAAAAAGGTATTCAATGTCATTAGGCATTAAGGAAACGCAAACCAAAATTACAATAAGATACCACTTCACATCTATTAGGATGCCTACTCTCAATAACAACAACAGCAATAACAACACAAAAAGTAACAAGTGTTGATGAGGATGTGGAGAAATTGGAACACTGTACGTATATTGCTGGAGGAAATGTAAAAGAGCACATCCACTGAGGAAAAGAATATGGCAGTTTCTCAAAACATTAGGCAAAGATTACAGTAAGATCCAGCAACTCCACTTGTGTGTACCCAAAGGAATTGAAACCAGGGACTTAGATAATTGTACACTAATATTTGTAACAGTATTACTCATAATAGTCAAAAGGTGGAAACAACCCAAATGTCCAACCATGATGAATCGATAAACATAATTTGTATATGCATACAATTAAATTAATTTAGTCTTTAAAAAGAATGAAATTCTTATACATGCTAAAACATGAATGAACCTTGAAAGCATTATGCTAAGTGAAATACACCAGATACAATAGAACTAATTGTATGATTTCACTTTTATGAGGTGCCTAGAGTAGTCAAATTTATAAAAGAAAGTAGAACATTAATTATCAGGGGCTCTAGGGAGCAGATAATGGGGAATTAATGTTGAATGGGTATAAGAGTTTCACCATAAGATGATGAAAATGTTCTATAAATAAATACTGGTGATAGTTGAACAACAATGTGAATATAATTAATGCCATGGAATTGTATACCTATAAATGATTAAAGTCATCATTTTATGTGTATATTACCACAATAAATTAAAAAAATAAAGCAAGGATGAAGAACCTTTTTTCTCACAGTCTTCTAGTTGGGGTTTGGTTGCTACGTGGGGAGAGAGCCCTTCAGGGCTATAGGAAAAAGGGAAGAGCCACAACCTCAGGGCCATGCCTGTCTTTTCCCACATTCAGCATGTGGATCCAGGCAGGCTACACAGCTTACTACTTTCCAGTACCTTCAAGAAGCAAAGAGATGATCCAGATATTATTAGTCTAGCATCCCTATTTCATGTCTTTGATGGCCAAGCCCAACTTTGCTAAAAACAAAACAAAACCTTCTTTTCCTAAGATGTAGGGCTTTCAGAAGATGTGTCGGACAACACTTGCCTATTGCCCATCTCCAGAAATGCTTAGATGAAGTTTGAGACACGACCTTCAAATATTATTCTGTCCATCCCCTCCCATTATTAACAGCATGGAAGTTAGATACTTGTATAGGAAAGTGCCTCTCTCCCTGCTTCCCACCCAGGCCACCTGGAGCTATGTCAAGAGCAACAGGAGTTCTAATCATAAATACATATTTTCCTCTCCATCACCCTCACCAAGCTCCAGTCCAAGATTCAAGTGTCCCAGGGTGTTGCGACGAAGGATCTCCCAACCCCGGTGACTGCTGCTGCGGGATGTGGTCCGGGACAGGGAGGGCGTTGGGAGGGTCAGAGAGCCTCTGGCTCGAGTCCCATTTTCAACCACAGAGAGATGTTTCTCAGAAAGATGTTCATCCTCCCTATCTGAGGACTTGAAAGCTTCCACATAGCGAAGCATTCGCAACGTATTTTGATCATGGAGGCTCTCGATTCTGAGGGGAAAAGGGAAAGCACTCAGTTGAGGTGGGCAGAGATGGGCTGTGGGGAGGAACAGAGGTGAATGGGGCACATGTAGGAGACTGGACCAAGAGGAAAGGGGAAGGTTAGGAGCAGAGGTGACATAAGAAGAGCACCCAGGGTCAAGTGAAGGAAAGTGCAATAGAATGAAGGACTAACTGGGGTAGAGACCAAGGAGGTCTTGAACTCAGGATTTGAGTGTGAGTATGATGGTGGGGAATATGGGTGAATATGAAAGAGAAAAAAGCCAATTAATAAAAAATTGTATCATAAAAATGAGGTAAAATTCAGGACATAAATAAGAGGAGAGAAGAAACAGGTTAGGAGCTAAGAATAGAGTATGAAGGAGGTTAGCTTTAGGCAAGAACATACTAGAATGGGGGTCATCTGGGAATAAGATTATAACAAGTTGGGTAGTCCATCTCCACATCCAAGCATAGATACATACATGTAGTTTTTCACATGCCCTGATGGACACATAGCCTGGCATCAGCTATCATCATTCTTTCTACCCTCCTCGGCTCCAGCCTCCTCCCTCAAACTGGCTAATGCAGGGTCACTGTATAGAGTGATGACTTCTCCCTAAGGTCCAATGGGGATCTCAAGAATGGAGAGGAGGGTGATAAATGTGGAACTGGTCACCCTTGTTCCCATGGCATCACACACATTTCAGTTCACGCATATACATTGTCACTCACCGCAGGAACCAGCGGTCCCCTAGCCCGTACTTGTACCCACAGATCCCAGAGCGAGGCCACAGGAAGCGAGGCATCTTTCTCTCCAGCATCACGGTGGTGGCCACAACCTGGACAGGGGGAGAGGTAGAGGAAGAACTCAGAAGGAGCCATGTGGTTCAAAGAACACAGACAGAGAACCCAAGGGCAACTATGGAATAGAGACAGCAGATATCAATGGAGATGACAGTCATTGATCCTTCCCCTCACCTGTGCCAGGCACCATGCTATCTGCTTTACTCCTAATTCATCAGAAAAGGACAAGAATATTTTATGAGTGCTTTGAATAAAACAGTGACCCCTACATTACTATTCAGATTCATTAAAAGTGACTCACTCCAAAGTAATTTCATTTGCTCTTTCATAGGAAAGCCATAGACCAATGATCCTGATTTAAATAAAATTATTAAATAGAATCTCTATGATCTTGAGGATTAAGTAAGGTTGCCAGTGCTCAGAGAACTTGTAGCAAATATCCTAACAAGGAAGAGAGTAGGCTAATGATGGCACACTTAGCAGGGAAAATTCTAGTGGCATGTCACATGTTCTGTACTTTGCCCAGCCTTCATTAATTACTTAAATTTAACAGAAGAAAAACTTATCAAATATACCCGTGACACAAAATAGGGAGGGATATGTAATTTGCAAGGTGACAGAAGCAATATAAAAATGATCTCACCAGACAGGAATGCTGGGCAGAAACCAATAACATAAAACTTAAGGAAACCAAATATAAGGTTCTTTATTTATGTTTAAGACTCAAGTGTCTGTGTAAGTACAGGAAAACAGTGACAGAGCTTAGCGAAGTAAGTTGGGTAACAGAAATGCGGGGTTCTAGTTGATCATAAGCTCAATTTTAGGTGCTATTCATGGTTTATTGTCCAAAGCAAGGAAGGGCATGCCCACTCTTCATGCTGCATTCCTCTGATTATATCAGGACCATCCCAGTTTTGAAAGGCCCATGATCTATTAGGGCATGAACAGGAGCATGCAGCCAGGATGGATTGGGGCCAAGAAGCTTCATTAATTGAAATGACTGCCAATCCTTTAAAATGCCCAGTTCTCCATTTTCCATTCTTACACCCTGTGTCTTTCTAGTACTCTACACTTCTCTTTAAAAAATATATATATATATATATATATATATATATATATATATATATATGTATATATATATATATATATATATATATATATATATATATATAATTGATTTTTTACAGAGAGGAAAGGAGAAAGATAGAGAGTTAGAAACATCGATGAGAGAGAAACATCGATCAGCTGCCTCCTGCACACCCCCCACTGGGGATTTGCCCGCAACCAAGGTACATGCCCTTGACCGGAATCGAACCTGGGACCTTTCAGTCCTCAGGCCGACGCTCTATCCACTGAGCCAAACCGGTCCCAGCTGCACTTCTCTTGACCTTCTCTCAGTTTCCTAGTTGTACCAAGTTCCATCCAAACTCAGGACTTTCAATCATTCCATTCCCTTTCCCTGGATAGCTTTTCTTCCTCTTTATCTTGAAAAGGACACTTTTTGTTTTCTTTGCGCTATCTTTGAAACCCCCACCTTCTCTGGTAACAGGGCCCATCTTTCATTTAGATAATCTCTCCTCCTCTACCCCCACTTCATCAATTGAAGAAGATTTGTCTGCATACAGTTCTGGTTGATTAGTCTGTTCTCCCCAGACTCCTCTTCCATTACCACCACCACCACTATCCAGTTGTATAACTCAGACTTGTTGCAATGAGATAGAACTGAGACTGGGTTCACTGGAAGGAAGATGCTCTTTTAAAGGCACATTTCACAGCATCAGGATACAACATGAATGGGGCCCTTGGCATTGTGCTATGAAGTACACTTGCTCATTCCTTTGGGAGTTTACAGCTTCCCTTAGAAAAGCTGGACAACAGTGAGCAGAACAGAAAAGCTGGTATAGTGCCTGAAACGATCTGGGCTCCAACCAGACATACCTAAATTTAGTTTAATTATTTAAACTTTTTATTTATGGAGGCCAACACAAACTCCTCCCACTGCCTTTCTTAAGTCTATTTAAGTTTGATTTTCTGTCCTGTAGCCAAGAGTCCTGATAGATTCAAATCCTAATCTTTATCTTTCTTCCTTATTCTTCTTAACTGGTTAATTCTTACCCATGTTTAGGGCTCCTCTTAAATGTCACTCCATCAGAAAAGCCTTTCCTAACTTTCCTGTCAGACTCCCCTGTTGCACCCTGCTCATAGCATCTTCTACTTCTCTGTGACACTTTTACTACAATTGTACAGCTTCCTGCGAAGTCATTTGTTTGATGTCTGTCTTTCCAAGCTCATGTAAGGTCCATGAGGACACAGCTTGCATTGGTGTGTTCGTGCTTGTATCCTCCAGCTCCTGGACACTTCCCAACTCATAATTATTATCTAAACAATTATTATAAAATGAATGAAAAGTTTGAGGGATTAACTAATAGCTGTATTCAAATAGGGAAGGGTGTGTTCTGCATTATACAAGAAAACTTGGGCCAAAGAATGGAATTATAGAAAAATGTGTTTCAGCTCAATGTAACATGGGCTTTTCTAATAACAAAAAAACACTTAAAATGTGAAATAAACTTGCCTCCTCCCAATCACTGCCCAAATCCACATGATAATAAGATCCCAATCAGCATTTAAAAAGATATTGAATGACTCTCTGGCCAATAAATGATTACACAATGGATAGAAACTCAACTAGAGGACCACTAAAGGAATTTCCAACTCTAAAATTTTATTAGCCTATCATGATATAAAAGAAACAGAACAGCCCTGCCAGTGTTACTCAGTGGTTAAGCATTGACCTATGAACCACAAGGTCATGGTTCTATTCCAAGTCTGGGCTCATGCCCAGGTTGTGGGCTCAATCCCTGTGGAGACATGATAAGGCAGCTGATCATGTCTCTCTCTCATCAATGTTCTATTTCTCTCTCCCACTCCCTTCCTCTCTGAAATCAATAAAAATATATTTTAAAAACAGATCATAGAGAAACAGGGAGTTATAGAAGATAAGGTCCAAATTAAAAAGTAGGATATAGGAGATCCAAGATGGCTACCAATGGGATGGCAAGCTGTAAGATAGTGTGTGAGTTAGAGAATGAAAGGAGGGTGTATGGATGTGCAGGGAGTGTCTATATTTGTGAGTGAGGGACAGCTATATTCCAAGGAATTGTTGGGGACTGCGGACGGGGCTCCCCTGGATTGGCAGCCTCTACTGCTGCTGAAATCTCTCCCAGAGTGGCTGGCTCTGCCACAGAGACAACACCATCTTAAAGGGAAGAGTGGCAGTGATCTGAAGCCCAGCCTTACCTTCCACTGGGCAGACTTCAGATACTTCCCAGGACCCTACAACCACAACCCCCAGGAACAAGCTGCCTCAGCTGCAAACCCAGAAACACCAAAACTCTAGTCTCTCTGACCATGAGTGCCAAGAAAGTCTGTCCAGGAGGAGACAAAGCGGTGTGAATACATAGATGAGCCCTGTGCCTTCTTATAGAGCAGATAGAAGGAACAGCTGAATGGATTACATCCACCCAGAACTGGCAAATTAAATACAGCTGGTGAGGCAATCTGTGGATGTAAAGGTCAGATATCATCTAGGGAAAGTCAATGCAAGACAGAGAGCTACATAACCAGACATCCAGAGGGGAGCGATCATGGGGAGACATAGAAACAGCCCGCATATGAAAGAACAGGAGGAATCACCATAAAATAAACAAAATGGAGGCAAGCAATATGTCAGAGAAAGAATTCAGAGCAATGGTCATAAGGTGGCTGAAAAGGATGGAAGACAAATTCAACAACATGTGTAAGAACCAAGAGGAAATGAAGAAGAACCAAGAAGAAATGAAAAAAATGACATTGCTGCAATAAAGAACTCAATAGAAAGCATCAATAGTAGACTGAAAGAAGCAGAGGACCACATCAGTGAGCTAGAAGACAAGGTAGGAAAAAATACCCAAGCAGAGCAGTATCTAGAAAACAAAACAAAACAAAAAACCTTAAAAAACAGGAGGAGAGCCTAAGGGAACTGTGGGACAAAAGGAAACTAATTAACATCCACATAATAGGTGTGCCAGAAGGAGAGGAAACTGAGCAAGGAATATAAAACCGGTTTGAAGAAATAATGACAGAAAACTTCCTTGATATAAAGAAGAAAAAACTCACATAAGTCCAAAAAGCTCACAGAGTGCCAAAAGACCAACACCAAGACACATCATAATTAAACTGTCAAAAACCAAGGACAAAGTAAGAATCTTAAAGGCTGCCAGAGAGAGACAGAAAGTTACCTACAAAGGAACCCCCATCAGACTAGTGACTGATTTCTCAACAGAAACACATCAGGCCAGAAGGGAATAAAATGAAATATACAAAGTCATGCAAAGGAAGGGTCTGAATCCAAGAATACTGTACCCAGCAAGGCTATCAATCAAAATTGAGGGTGAAATTAGGAGCTTCACAGACAGAAAAGGACTAAGGGAGTTTATTACCACCAAACCAGCAATGCAAGAAATGCTAAAGGGTCTGCTGTAAAAAGAAAAAATAGGAAGGGAAGAAGGAACACAGGCATAAAGAATAAAAATGGCAACAAACAAGTACCTATCAGTAATAACTTTAAATATAAATGGATTAAATGCCCCAATCAAAAGACATAGGGTAGCTGAATGGATAAGAAAGCATGTCTGCTGTCTACAGAAAACCCACCTCAGACAAAAGGACTTACACAGACTGATGGTAAAGGGATGGAAAAAGGTTTTTCAGACAAATGGAAATGAAAAAACAGCTGGGATAGCAATACTTATATCTGACAAATTAGACCTCAAAGTGAAGGCCATAACAAGAGATAAAGAAGGCCACATCATAATACTAAAGGGAGAAATCCAACAAGAAGAAATAACTTGAGGGGTGGGGGGGGTTATGCGGGGATAAGGACACATATGTAATAATCAATAAGAAAATTTTTAAAAAATTAAAAAATAAAATAAAATAAAGAAGAAATAACTCTGGTAAACATATACACACCCAATACAGGAGCACCCAAATACATAAAAAACTTCTGGAGGATATCAAGGGAGAGATTGACAGCAATACAGTCATAGTAGGGGACTTTAATACCGCACTAACACTACTGGAAAAATCCTCTAAACAAAAAATCATCAAAGAAACATCAATCCTAAATGACTCACTAGATCAGATGGAATTAATTGACATCTTCATAACATTTCACCCCATAGCCACAGAATATACATTCCTCTCAAGTGCACATGGGTCATTTTCAAAGATAGACCACATATTGGGACACAGGCAAAGTCTCTTCAAATTCAAGAAAATAGAAATCATATCAAGCATCTTCTCAGATCACAATGGCATAAAACTAGAAGTCAACTACAATAAAAACAATGGAAAAAATCAAACACCTGGAGGCTAAATAGCATGCTATTAAACAATGATTGGGTTACCAAAGAGATCAAAGAGGAAATAAAAAGCATCATGGCAACAAATGACAATGAAAACATAACAATCCAAAATCTATGGGACAGTAAAAGCAGTCTTGAGAGGGAAGTTCATAGCTCTACAGGCCTATCTCAAAAAAACAAGAAACAATGGTAATAAATGATCTAACCATACAACTCAAAGAGTTAGAAAGAGAGCAACAAGAAGAGCCCAGGGTAAGCAGAAGAAAGGAAATAATAAAGATCAGAGTGGAGATAAATGACATAAAAACAACAACAAAAATACAAAAGATCAACAAAACCAAGAGCTAGTTCTTTGAAAGGATAAACAAGATGGATGAACCTTTAGCCAGGCTCACCAAGAAACAAAGAGAGAGGATCCAAATAAACAAAATCAGAAATGAAAGAGGTGAAGTAACAACCGATCCCACAGAAATACAAACGATTATGAAAAAATACTATGAACAACTCTATTCCAACAAAATGGACAACCTAGATGAAATGGACATATTCTTAGAAAAATACAAGCTCCAAAAACTCAATCAGGAAGAAACAAAAAATCCTGAATAGACTAATAACTACCAAAGAAATTGAAGCAGCAATCAAAAATCTTCCAGCAAACAAAAGCCCTCATCCAGACGGCTTTACAGGGGAGTTCTACCAAGTATTCAGAGAAGCACTAAACCTATCATCCTCAGACTATTCCAAAAAAATTCAAGAGGAAGGCACACTTCCAAGTTCTGTCTATGAAGCCAGTATTACCCTAATCCCTAAACCAGATAAAGACACCACAAAAAAAGAGAACTACTGGCCAATATCCTTGATGAACAAAAATGCTAAAATCCTAAACACAATTCTAGCAAATCAGATTCAGCATTACATTAGAAAGATCATACACCATGACCAAGAGGGATTTATTCCGGGGTTGCAAGTATGGTACAATATTCGCAAGTCAACAAATGTGATACATCACATAAACAAACTGAGAGACAAAAATCACATAATCATATCAATTGATGCAGAAAAAGCATTTGACAAAATCTAACACCTTTTCTTGATAAAAACTCTCAGCAAAGTGGGAATAGTGGAATCATACCTCAACATAATAAAGCCTTATATGACAAACCTACAGCCAATATCATACTCAATGGGCAAAAACTAAATTCATTTCCCCTAAGAACAGGAATAAGACAGGAGTGCCCACTTTCACCACTCCTGTTCAATATAGTACTGGAAGTGCTAGCCATAGTGATCAGACAAGAAGAAGAAATAAAAGGCATCCAAATTGGAAAAGAAGAAGTAAAACTGTCCTTATTCACAGATGACATGATACTATACATAGAAAACCCCAAAGACTCCATCAAAAAAACTACTAGACCTAATAAATGAATTTGGCAATGTAGCAGGATGCAAAATTAACACCCAGAAATCTATGGTCTTTTTACACACCAATTATGAACTCACCGAAAGGGAAATGAAAAAAAATTCTCATTTACCATTGGACCAAAACACTTAAGATACCTAGGAATAAATTTAACTAAGAATGTAAAAGACTTGTACTAAGAAAATTTCAGGACATTGAAAAAAGAGATTGAGGAAGACATAAACAAATGGAAGAACATACCATGTTCATGGATTGGTAGAATCAATATCATTAAAATGTCCATATCACCCAGAGCAATCTGCAGATTCAATGTAATCCCCATTAAAATACCAACAGCATATTTCAAAGATCTAGAACAAACTCTCCAAACATTCATCTGGAATTTAAAAAAGACCCCAAATAGCCACAGCAATCCTGAGAAAGAAGAACAAAGTTGGAGGAATCACATTACCAGATATCAAGCTATATTACCAAGCCATGGTTCTCAAAACTGCCTGGTACTGGCACAAGAACAGACATATAGACCAATGGAACAGAACAGAGGACCCAGAAATTGACCCAAGCCATTATGCTCAATTAATATTTGACAAAGGAGACAAGAGCATATAATGGAGTCAAAACAGTCTCTTTAATAAATGGTGCTAGGAAATTTGGTCAGACACATGCAAAAAAATGAAACTAGATCACCAACTTACACCATACACAAAAACAAACTCAAAATGGCTAAAGGACTTGAATGTAAGATGGGAAACCATAAAAATTCTACAAGATTCCATAGGCAGCAAAATACCAGACATATGTCATAGCAATATCTTTACAGACACAGCTCCTAGGGCAATGAAGACTAAGGAGGAAATAAACAAATGGGACTACATCAAAATAAAAAGCTTCTGCACAGCAAAAGAAACCATCAACAAAACAAGAAAGCAACAAGCACTGCATGGGAGAACATATTTGCCAATGCTATTTCAGATAAGGGTTTAATCTCCAAAATTTAAAGAGAACTCATACAACTTAACAAAAGGAAGATAAACTATCCAATCAAAAAATGGTCAAATAATCTAAATAGACACTTTTTGAAAGAAGACATACAGAAGGCCCAGAAACATATGAAAACATGCTCAAAGTCACTAATCATCTAAGAGATGCAAATCAAAACAACAATGAGATGCCACCTCACACCTGTTAGAATGGCTATCATCAACAAATCAACAGACGATACGTGCTGGCAAAGATGTGGAGAAAAAGGAACCGGACTGCACTGCTGGTGGGAATGCAGACTGGTGCAGCCACTGTGAAAGACAGGATAGAGTTTCCTCAAAAAGTTAAAAATGAAACTCCCATTTGACCTAGTTATCCCACTTCTAGAACTATATCCCAAGAAATCAGAAACAGCAATCAGAAAGGATATATGCACCCCTATGTTCATAGCAGCACAATTTATAATAGCTAAGATTTGGAAACAGCCTAAGTGCCCATCAGCAGATGAGTGGATTAAAAAACTGTGGTACATCTACACAATGGAATACTATGCCACTATAAAAAAGAAGGAACTTTTACCATTTGTAACAACATGGATGGAAATAGAGAGCATTATGCTAAGAGAAATAAGCCAGTTGGAGTAAGATAAATATCACATGATCGCCCTAACCGGTTTGGCTCAGTGGATAGAGCGTCAGCCTGCGGACTCAAAGGTCCCAGGTTCGATTCTGGTCGAGGGCATGTACCTTGGTTGCGGGCACATCCCCAGTGGGGAGTGTGCAGGAGGCAGCTGATAGATGTTTCTCTCATCGATGTTTCTGGCTCTCTATCCCTCTCCCTTCCTCTCTGTAGAAAACCAATAAAATATATTTTAAAAAAAACCACATGATCTCACTCAAATGTGGGATATAATGATCAAAATAATTTGATGAACAAGAACAGATCGATCTATAGACAAATGGTGGTGGTGGGGTGTTAGAGAGCAACCAAAGGACTTGTATGCATGCATATTAACATAACCAATGGACACAGACACTGGGGCAGTGGGGGCTTGCCCAGGGTGATAATGGCTGGGGGGGGGAGGGGGTGGTGTCAATTTGGGATAAAGGAGACATATGTAAAACTTTAGACAATAAAAAATTCTAAAATTATCAGAAAAAAATAAATAAAAACTAGGATATATAAGAACAAGACTGTTTCTAGTTCTCCCTGGACTCAAAGATGATGGCTGAATCTACTTTTCCCTTGTGATCAATATCCTCAGATCTTGGGTGTTGATACTACCCATTGCTACCATTTTACCCTCCTTTTTCTCCTAGATCTATCCAAATGTATCTCTGTTGAGGTGACAGCCCCACTGGGTTTTTTATGACTCTCCTAAGAGTCATCCACCATAACATAACACTCTGATTCCCCCCCACCACCCCCTGCTCCTTAGTAAGACTAACATTAGTAAACTTACCTGAGCCCTCCAGAGCTCATCGCGCTCTTGAGCCACTCGCCAGTGAGTATCACCCATCATGGCTATGAACAGGTTGAGCATAAGTAGTGTGGCGATGATGGCAAAGGCCGCATAGGTGATGTGGTATATGAAAGGCAAATCCACGTCATAGTTGGCAGGGCCATCGATGAGGGTGAGGAAAAGCTCAAAGGTCGTGAACAGTGATGTGGGGTAGTTATAGAATTCCCCTAGCTTTTTTGGGTCCTCTGTCTGGAAAATGATAAAGAACGCTGCTCCGCCCAAGAAAAAGGCATAGAGATGGAAGAAAAGAGAATGATCACAATAAGCATTCATTCTACTTCCAACATATATCTCCGTACACTTACATGCACCTATACCAACTTACACACCTAAAAATATAGATGTGTGAATGTATGCATGTAAGTTACATTTTACATGTGGACCTAAGCATACACACACACACACACACACACACACACACACACTAATAGCCCTGCACACGAATCCATGCGCCTGGCCACTCTGTGCCTGCGGCCCAGAGGCCCATCCATGGCTGGGCACGGAATGCTTGCCTCATCGACGGGGCAACGACGCAAGCATTCTGCGCCCTGGCCTGGCCAGAGGCCCATCTACCACTGGAAAATGCAAAGACTTCCCTCCCTGTTATCAGGAACTCTGATAAAGGGCTTCCTTCCTCTTTCTCAGCCAGCTTTCACCCCTGTGCCTCTGCCACCAGCCCCTCCTGTCACACTATCCTTCACCCCCTCCACCCTCTGGCCGCCCAGACTTGACCTTGCCTGGGAGTCAGGGGCCACTTGACTCTGCTCAGCTCGCCAGTTTCTTCTCTTCTTATGCAAGCATTCTGTGCCCTGGCCAGGCCAGAGGCCCTTCTGTGGCCAGGCACAGAACGCTTGCCTCGTCGCCGTGGCGACAAAGCAAGCATTTTGCCAGGCCACTCACACTGCCCACTCTCAGCGGCCGCCCCCCCAGGACTGGGGGACTCCGGCGGGGCTGAGAGGACTGGGCGCCGCCATCTTGTGGCTATGGATGCCGCCATCTTTACGACAGAGTAGTGGTTAATTTGCATATTATCATTTTATTAGATAGGATATATACATATATTTTAGTTTTAACCTTTTATAGTTCAGCTGCTGGTGCAGTTTTTTGGTCTACTGGTTTATAGGATCCCCGTTTAATAGGGAATTCCTAAGACAGGAATAGTGCCCTTTGTACTGAGCCCTGGTCTTTGAGAATTGGGGGGTTCTTCAAATATCATCTAGAACATCCCATTGTCTTATGGATGTTCAGTTGAGGACATTGAAGACTGGATTAGAGTTGTCGCCTTTGGCTCTTCCTTCCTCTTTCTGCCTAAAAACTTTCTTCTACTCATTTGCTTTCCCTGTCCCTCCCCCTGTCTGCCAGTTTCATGCTGTGATCCTTTCTCTCCTTCCTGGCATTCTCCCACTGCATCCAGGGCCTTCGGTAAGCACCTGCTTGCCTCTCTCTGCCCAGTCTTTCTTCACAACTCTGTCTATTTTCCTCTCTCATTCTTCAAACTCTCCAAACATTTTTTGTACCTCCTTTTGAGAATTCTTTCTCTTTTTTTCAACTTTGACCACACATAGAAAAAAAAGCACATTATGTGTTATTGAATGCTTTATGTTTCTTCTATAGTGTACATATAGACGGCTTACATACTGCACTGTCTCTGCCTACATCATTTTCTGAAATCCACATGTGGCCAGTCTTTCCTGTTTAATGTCCCTCTCACTACAAAGCCCTTTTTCTACATGTCCTTTAAGGATCTTGCAGAGTGGGTAGTCAACATGAATGTTATTGGCTCAGAAAGTCAGAGCACATGGGTTTACCTTCTAGGCCAACCTGAATGACCTTGGTTCTATGGGTGTCAGTGTGTATTTTGACTCACTTTCCACTTGGGAGGGGGAGTAAATGGGAGTGCAAACAAGAACTGAGAGCAAGAGTGAGAGAGAATATTCTGAAGAATTGGATCCAATTATCTAGTGGGGGAAGGAGTAGTGCTCTTACCTGAGGCAAATCCCAGAATAACCACAACCATCAGCCAGCAGAAACGCAGTAAGTCTCCAAAAATCATCTACAGAAAACAGAGAAGGGGAGAGAGGGTGGAGTGATCCTTTTCCCATTTGCCTCTCAGCAGTTATCACTAATTGATCAGGAGGTCCATGGAGTTCCACCAGATCCACTCTGAGCATCATTTTTCTTTTGGCTCCCACCCGCTCCCTCTGTCTGGGAAGGTCCCATGGATGAAGCCAGAGGAAACTTTGGGGAAAGCACTGACCTTCTGAATCATGATGCTGAAGGGACCCAACATCTGGAATCCTCGGGCAAAGTATATAACGCTGCACCAGCCCAGTACCAGACCGAGGGACATGGGCACCACCTCCCCTCTGGTGTTGGAGAGCCTCATCACCATGGTCACCAGCACTAGGGAGGCAGAGGTGATGCTGGAGGGGAGAGCAGAGAGCAGGAAGTGAGAGGAAGGCTGGATATTCTAGGTCCTCTCCAACACAGTCATGACTTGGGTGGTATCTACACACTTAGACTTAATCTTTATATCTGAAACGCACATATAGGAAAAGTAAGCTGAGGTCTAGGTCCCACAGAGACCTGGAGCAATTCTGGTGAGGGAAGACATGGGGCTGGAAGGAAGGGACACTCACATGATGACATGGAATGGCCCACCAAGGACAGTCTGTCCAAAATAGCGAGAGACACCAACCCTGAAGATGTCTGGGATCTGGGAAGAGGCCAGTAAAACAAAAAGACCATGGAGACTGCAGTTCAGTCTGAGGTCTCAGGTAGATGGCCTTGGCCTGGACCCCATGTGTACCTCACCTCTAGGATCAGCATGATTAGAGCCCCGACGACGGTCACCAGCTCCCCCACCAGCCGGATTTTATCCTGTTCAGTTACATAGGCCTCCTATGAGGGAAAATTCAGGATGAGAAATGCTTTCTGATTAATTTAAACTCAAATCCTTTTGGGCAAGTGGTCTAATGCAAGGGTGGAGAACCTTAGGCCCACAGGTTGCATAAAGTCCATGAAATCATTTGGTCTGACCCTGCCAAGGCATTAGGGGTGAATTAATTAAATGCTTGACCAAATATAGCAGGCTAATTTTTTTATACCAGGCTAATTTTTAAGTTGATAATTTTGTATGGCCCACAAATGATGTTATAAATATCCAAATGGCCCTTGGCAGAAAAACGGTTCCACACCCCTGGTATAAAGTAACTCAGGTCTATCCAAAATGAAGAAAAGATCACCTTTCTACACCACCACACCCAGGATGGTTTTGTCATTGTGGCTAACTCTGTGACCAGGACATTAGTCTGTGTATCCATATGTTGCTTATGCTGATAACTTGAGTAATTCCCTAGCAAGTCATCTTTTATACATATGTTATGAGTGGTAATTTATGCTATATGTACCGAAGGGCTGTGATCACATTTCAGAGCATCAAGTTTAGAAAGTTATTGTAACAGGAAGAGGTATTAGTGGCTTGGAATGGTTTCAGCTATGCGGAAATTCCAGCTTTTCCAATCCCATTGTGTTTCCTGGCAGGTAGAAGGGACTATAAACATATAGTTCAGTTTATAAACAGAATTCAGTTTCCCGTGTGGAGCCAGAACCCACTAACTCTAGCACAACCTCAACTCAGGCACTAGACTTTCCTGATCTTGAGGTTTCTCATCTGAAAAATGGAAACTCTGATGCTTACCTCCCCAGGGTTACTGTGAAGTTGGAATTAGATGATGTATTTGGTTGTACTTCATAATCTATAAAATAGTATAGATATATTTATCATGGTTTTATTAGGACTTGGCAATAGAGAAAAGAGCAGGCAAGGTGCTAGAGACACTATATGGATTTTAGTTCTGAGGAAGGGCCCCTGTCTTGTCCTGAGCAGTAGGTGTGGAAGCTATAGTCCTATGTTCAAGATAAAAATAAGACCATCCTTTTTGGATGCATATTACATCATAGTGAGTCTTTGCCACATTATACAGAGATAGTGATGGAGTTCTACCATAATGATCTTTAACTTTTTTGAAGTTCTGAGCACATCTGAGACTATCATAAAGACTACAGACCCTCCTTCCAGAAAACAGTTCATACATATGCAGTCCCCACATAAATTTAGACAAATAATTTTAACACATTCAAATACCCTTTACACTTTTGAGAACTCTGTTCTCCATAGTCATGTCTCTGAATAGTGTAACCAAGTTAGGAGGTGAGGGACCTTGGAGTCAGTGCGAAAGTTGATGATTTCAACTGAAGAGGATATGATTGCTCATGACACATAAGGAAAGCTAAGTAACTTTACTCTGCTAATAAACTGGAACCTCTTAGCAGAGGGAGTGCACTTAGTGAGTGCACTTTGGTGGTGCACTCACTGGTACAATGAGAGGCATAGCTTTTGAAACAGGAAGAGATGTCATATGGTAGGAGGTGATCTATGGTATAGAAAAAGTACCCACCAAGTGCCTCATGGCTCAGAATGTGTAGAACAGAGCAAAAGAAGCCAAGGAGATAGCCTTTAAACATAGGGCCAGACTGACCAGCAGATGGTTGAAATGTTGAAACTACATCATATGGGGCCAAGAAAGACTGGGAAAAGATTTGGTATCTGTGCCTGCTGAACAGTGTGATGTAACAACCCGTGACTAGATTTTAGTTACATTTTTGTTGTTTAAAGAATTGATGATCTGTAAACTTCTCTGACATTTATCTGTCTTGAGAAACTAGTTCATTGTATTTTATAATATAATGGGAAATTTCCTTTTCTTTTGTTTTCAAGGAAGCTCAGAGTTCTCTCTTCATCCTCAGCTCTAGAAACTACTTTGAATACCCTCTTCTATGTCCTGAAATTCAGTTAATGGGCTTTGTTCTTTATCTTAATGTTCCCATGGCATCTTGTAAAACATGCCAACTCCTTTTGAGATCAGGTAGTAAGTAATAGGATAAATAAGTATGTTAACTATAGAAACAAAATAGCACTAAATATAAAAATAACTGCATCAATGTCATATACATGTCCATACAAAATTTTTGAATTCAGTTTAAAACTTTGTATCTTGACCCTTGCTGGTGTGGCTGAGTTAGTTGAGTGTGGTCTCATGCACTCAAAAGGTCACCATTCAATTCCCAGTCAGGGCACATGCCAGGGTTGCAGGCTCAATCCTCAGTAGGAGGCATGCAGGAGGCAGCCAGTTGATGTTTCTCTCTGTCCCTCTCCCTTCCTCTCTTACTCTAAAAATCAATTAAAAACATATTTTAAAAAATTCTTTTTAAAACTTTGTATCTTGGTTGAGTATGTCTACAAAACTGCCACCAACCTTCCCTTGGCTCAATTAAGAAGAAAAGGAAGTACTGTGCACAAATTGGTCAGGTGAGTTGTAGGGATGAGTACGCCCCTAGAGGACAGTGGGAGAGTGGCACTAGCTCTTCCCCAGAGATGAAAAGGTGAAACCCCAACTAATGAGAAATGTTAGGGACAATTTCTATCACCACCACCTTCTTCTTGGATTTCCCCTCACCAGTACTGTTAGTTTGTTCAGCAGATTCCTTTACAGGTACGCGATCCCTGCACAAGTTCACTGGTGAGGTGTCCAGAGACCCCAAGTGTTTGTATCTGCTCCACCTGGGCTCTGATTACCCTAAAAAGTAGTTTCCTTCACCACTTTGTTGCCAAAGGTCCTTTCCCTTAAACCAGGAAGTAGGGTGCTACAGTCTCCTTCCTCCATCATGTTTCCCTGGCTCACCCTTACTTAATCCTCGAGATTTAAGTCACAGCTTTCCTCCTGGGTCAGGTGACTCTTCTGTAGGTCCATGGTGCCACTCTGTTCACAGCCCTCACACTGAAATCATCGGAGGACTCCAGGTCTCACCAGTAATCTTAGAGTTCCCTGAGAGCAGGGACATCTAACTCTGACTTTTCATCCACAACACACAACATAGTAGGTGTTCCCATAATAAGAAAGAAAAGAAGGAAGGAGGGAAAGGAGAGGGTGAACAGGTATGTAGCAGCCGAGCATGATCTGAGAGTTGCAGGAGAATGGTCAAGGGGGACTCAGGATGTGGGGATGGGGGAAAGGGTGATAATTAATTGGGCTTTTCTTGGATTTTCAGGTTCCTAGCTCAAGGTCACTTAAGCAGGCGTGGCTAATATTACACAGAAAATATTCCACCCCACCTCTTTAAAAACAAATGTCTTCCAGCAATGACCAGAAGTCTTTACATCATCACATGGCTTGAAATTTCAGGTGTTGTCAGCAGCTAACTCCCCTGCAGAGGCTGACTTCAGTGAGAATTGGCCCAGTGAGATTGCTCTCACTTGCCAGCTGGCTGAGCTCATTGCCTTGAAGGAAATGCCCAGAAGGGATGTGCATAGCACAAGCATGTACCACCAGGGGGAAGGGTGGGGAGCAAGCCTGGACGACCTGGGAGGAAGCTGGGAGGACACCAGAAAAAGTTATCAAACCTCAGTCCTAGACCCACTGTTCCTCCCCAAGATCCCAGTCTTACAAAGGAATGAAGCTCCCAGAAAGAGTCTTACTGGCTCATAAAGAAGAGTTACTCTGATCCTCTCAAATGTACAGGGGTTTCTTACTAGGTTGCCCATCAAAAACAACTGGGAAGTTTTTGTCACGACATCCATACCCAGGCAAACACTGGGGATTCTCACTCAATTAGTTTGGATCAGAGACCTAGCATTTTTTTTAAATGTAGGCATTCTTTCTATACTTCAAGTTGAGAACCACTAGACCAAAAAAGAGGAAAATCTCCTGGTTCTCATCTAATGCCAGAAGCTGGTCCACCCTTGCTGCTTGACACAGTCACTGCAGGGAAGAAACATCTGCATAGCTTATGTTTCAAGGGACCTGGCGTACATGGCATATGTTTGCTTCCCCTCTTAGCACTATGTGTTTTAAACAGGACCACCTCCCCGAGAAAGGTTGTTTCCCCAGGTGAGGATTTTTCCCTGGAGTTAGGGATTAATGGGACTAAGGAAGAGAATAAATCAGTGAAACCCCCTAGTGTTACAGAAATACCATGTACTACTTATGAAGAACTTGGACTAAGACTGTTGGCAATAAATTTGGGACTTGGGCCCACATCCCCAGGGGTCTTCCCACCAGGGAAAGCACCAAAGCCTATACCCCTGGAGATCCACCAACACAGGGCAGTCCCAGGGAAGGCAAGCAGCGAGGCTGGGAGGACATAACCTTTACTGGGTGGGATAATCTCCTTCAGTCACTTCCTTGTAGCCTATCAGTAGAGCAGTGACCTTGGAATAGCCCTTGTAATGGAACACAGAGATTAACCTAGACAAGATTAAAATCAACAAAACTAGATAGAGACAGGATTTTGGCAAAGGTCAGATAAGAAACAAGGAACTGTAGAATGTTACCCAAAACATACCATGATGTGATTATAGAGGCATGCTTATAGGATCAAATGGTATAAATATAGAGGCATGCTTATAGGATCAAATGGTATAAATATAGATGTAACAGGCCAATAAAGGGAGAACCTCCCTATGCTGATCAACTGAACGCTGCCTCTGTGCCATTCCTTCTTCGCCAACTCTGTCCACACCTTTGGGAACCCCTGGACCTGCTGGGGCTGGACCACAACAATCTAAGACTGCTTTCCAAGCATTTTATTTCATGTCTTGGTCTCTGCATTTTCTCAGAGGAGTCCTTACCAAAGAAGGAGGACCTACCCTATATCCTATCAAAAATGGTTCCTATGGTCAAATCTAGAAAATAGACAGTAGCTTTGGTAGCTAGATGTGGGAGACACTTCTGTATGTGACTCCCTGCCCTTGTACTCCAGTGTCCCTCATCTTTCCAGGGAAAGATTAGATGTGGCCAGATGAGTGTGCAGGCCCAGGTTCAGGACAAAGCCTGGAGACATACATTTCTCATGCAATGGATCCCCGAAGAAGGAAAACTGGAATTCAGCACCTTGGTCTGGAGGGAGAAATGACCTGGCTTCATATTAAAGGGGAAGGTTCGGAGTGAAGCAGACCAGAACCCCAGACCCAGCACTGCCCTCACTAGATGAGTGTCTTTGCCAATGTACTTAACCTTTCTTGATTGACTTCAGATTCACTGTCTTAAAAATGGTGATAATAATATTATTTATTTATTAGGATATGTATGAGGATCAAATGGTATGAAAGTGTTTTATCATCCAAAATAGGGTATACATAATTAAAGCATCGCCCAGCAGTGAGTCAGAAATGCAGAATCTCAGATCCCACCCCAGACTTGCTTCCAGAATCTGCAATTTCACAGAATGTCCAGAGCACATGTAAAGTGCACCAAGCAAGCACTCAGTAGATGCTGTTTTTACCTAGCTGGTTCCCTGCTTCTCTTCATCTCTTTCCCTGTCTTTAATTTGCTGTGATTGTTCCACAGAAAGTGGTTAGGACTCCTGAACAAAACAGTGTAGAGTTGGAGATCAGTGGGGCTTTCAAATAGCTGGGATGCTCTGGGTCATTGAGAGCTTTGAGAAACAATGATGTGTAGACAGATCAATCCACTGACCATGACAAGCAGAGGATGATTTAAAATGAATGGAAACCTGCCTGCCATGTCACTCGTGCCACGGTCTTCTCCCTTACTCTCTGTATCCAATCCTTTGCACTGTAGCATTGATTTTTACCTTCAATAAGTCTCCTGGTGCTAATCCTTTCTCTCAGTTTCCCCATCACAACCCAAGAACAATTAACCATTGTCTCTTGCTTGCTAACCTATAATTACCTCTTAACTGATCTCCCTACATCATCCCTGGCCTTCTCCAATCAGTTCTCCACCCTACAGAGACATTTTTCTAAAATAAAGTCTAGTCAAGGTCCTCCCTTCTTTAAAATCCTTCAGAGCTCTCCATTACTTCTGGATAAAGAGTGTGCCTTCTCTATCAGTATGGCCTGCAAGGCCCTGGTGATCAGCGAAAGATTTGCCTGGCAGCCTCATCTGGAGGCTCCCGCCCAGCTTCTGTGCTCCCAGTCTTCACTCAGTGCCTAGATGTTGGCGAGGCTCTTTCTGCCTTTGCATAGGCCTCTTTTTTGCTTTAAACTCACTTTGTACCTTTCTCTCTTACCCAGGTCTCAGCTCAGTGATAAAAGGCCAGAGTTTTGCTCAGAACATGTTGAATTTCTAACACCTAGAAAAATATCTAGGCTCTATGAAGCTCTCAATGATTATTTGTTTAATGAATGAATTAGTGAAATTTTTTGGTGGCGGAAAGGACAGAGGAGAGATTGAAAACATTTTCAAGAGACAAAATGGAAATTTGATGATGGAAAATCTTTAAGAGACAGAGATCTGATGGTGAGTGACTAATGCCCTCTTGATGACCAGCACATCAGGAATCTAATGATTGGAGTGATTGACTTCAGACTGGACAGCTGGAGCTGAATCGATATTAAAGATGGAAATTAGTAGTTTTCAGCCTTGGCTAAATATCAGGATCACTAAAAGAGTTTCTTATAAATACCAATTCAGGGCCTCACAGACATTCTGACTTATTAGGTGTGACATAGCTTACTTAGAACTGGTATCTTTACTAGCTTCCCATGTTTGTAATGTGCAATCTTGGTTAAAAACTATTGATCTACAGATCTGTTAAAACTAACAACCAAGCTGCCTGACTCCCAGACTTTGAACTGTCTACCCACCTGCAAACCTAAGAGAACCCATGCTATAGTGGTTGTTGTACTGTCCAAACCAAATAGACATTGAATGGAGATAGGAAATTAACTCCACTTAATTAACAGAGTTCTTGGGAAACTCTGGAAAAGCATAATTTTTATGGATGAACAATGAGGCATCTTAGGCTTAAGATGCCCATTAAGATATCTTTAAGACTAGATTGAGATGAACTCCATCCTCATATACATCTGCTTTTGAGTAGTGTGTAGTATTTTTCTTTCACTTCAGCTGTCTTGAGACGGTGCTCTAGGCCAGTGGTCGGCAAACTGCGGCTCGGCAAACTGCGGCTCGCGAGCCACATGCGGCTCTTTGGCCCCTTGAGTGTGGCTCTTCCACAAAATACCAACTTCTGCGCATGGGCCACGAAGTTTCAATCGCATTGTATGTGCGCACCCACTCGTGGTATTTTGTGGAAGAGCCACACTCAAGGGGCCAAAGAGCCACATGTGGCTCGCGAGCCGCAGTTTGCCGACCACGGCTCTAGGCTATCCTCATGGAGCCCAGTGACTGCTCCAGAACCCACGAGATCCACAGAGGAAATCCTACAGTGACTAAGACTGAAATCCTGTGTGTCCAGATTGATTAATTTAATTGGATGTTAAAGTATTCATTTGTCTAACAAAAAGCTCCATGGGCTAAGGAATCTGTCAACAATTGCATTAATCAAGTCAACACATGTATTGATACATTTTCATTTTTTCAAGTAACAAAAAGGCAGGAAAAAAAGAAAAATTTCTATTAGCTAACTAATCTGGTGCATCATGAAAGCAGAATCTTTCAGATCATGGTGATAGGTGTAGAAGCCCCTGATCTGATCCAGATTGACTTACTATTGAATGCAAGGAACACAAAAAATCCATAAACTCAGGACCACGTCTCAAGGGGCAATGCCAAAGAATAGGAACCTCTCATTGGTGAGCTTTGCTATCCAAACCCCTTACAATAGCATTCTTAACCTTCTTTACCCCCTTCCCCATGCAGGTAAAGATATTTGAAAGTCAAGAGTCTTCTGTTTGGACCAATAATTACTTAAATAACAGGGGGTGAGAGGCACTTCTGTATGTGACTCCCTGCCCCTGCACTCCAGTGTCCCTCATCTTACCAGGGAAAGAGTAAAAGAGAAAAAAGGATAAAATAGGAAAAGAAAAGAATAGGAGAGAGAGGGGAAAAAAAGAAGAAGATGAGTAGGCACAGTCAGCTAAAATTATGCTTCACCTAGTCCTGAGGCAAGGGGAGGGGTTTTATAATATAATTTAGACTATCTGGGTCAAAGGAACATGTTTGTACACAATTAGTCCTGCCCCAAAGAGAAAGTCACACAGGGAGGAGATTTGGTGCTAATTAATCACTTGGCATCACCCAACTCTTGGGCCAGAACACTATCTACATTCCAGATCCAGAAAACCCCTAAGTAAGCCTGAGACAAAGGAAGGCTGGGAATTAGTGCATCTGCAGAAATAGGGCTGGGGATGTTGGAAAAGCCCAGCTACCCCCAACTCCTTCATGTTTATATCTTTTTCTACTTCCAGCCACTCACCCATTCACTGGGCCATCTTCTAAATGTCCTTAGTTCCCCAGTTTGGTCTCCGTACTAGGGGCAAGCCTCATGCCCATTTTGAGATGCATGGGACACAAATTCCCCTAAGCACTCATGCCCTCCTCTAACAAGTCAGCAAATCCTTTTTTATGAGAGACAGGGCTCTGGATACATAAGCATCTGTCTATATATTTAGAGGTGGTTATAGAAGCAGAAGAGATAGAGTGTCTTGATCTACTTTAGGGTTTAGTGAGGCATTTGGCCCTGTTCCTTCTCTGAGCATACCACTGTCTTTGGTCTTACTTTGCTCCTTGGCCTATGCAGTTTATGCTCTCATTCTGACACTAGTCCAGGCTGAGTTATACCCATGGCTAGTCCATCCTGCATAGAGCATACATCTCCAGTCACCTACCTCCTATTTGCTGGCTAAATTCTTCCTCCTCTGTCTCACTTTCTGCCCACATGCCTGCAGTCCCTTTCAGCTCTTTTCAGATCACCAGGACAAAAAAGTTGTCCTACAAAAAATTAACCAGCCCAATGTAGCTATGCTTGTTGAATGCCTATCTTCAAAAATACTCATTAGAGTCTACTCATTCTGCTATACTCAAAGGAGGATTTGCTTCCTCTAACAGCAGACTCTTACATTTCTTCCACACCTCTACTCAGTGTCCTAACCACCCAGGTCTCTGAAGGACACCACGGGATGCAAGCCCACCAGAGTAAATTTGCTTCCGAGATTATTGGCTTCGGCCTGCTACACTATACAGGCATCCTTCTGCAGCGTATCTGACAGGTGGTCAGACAGCTGACACATCCTTGCCAATGTGCTTCGTATTGACAGAACACAGAAGAGAATGGAAGCCAGAGGTCTATGCTGCCCTCACAGAGATGAAATGGACCCAGACATGGACATGGAGCATGATTTCTCTTCCGTTAGAACAACAGCGTTTCCCTTCAAGTTCACATTACAAAAGACTGGTCCTCTCCCTACACTGAAAGGACTTTTACCAATGCACAGTATTCCTAACACCAAGCATCCTTTCAAAGTCAGTGAGAGAAGCCACAACTCCCTGGACAAGTGTATTTTTACTCAGTAAGCCTCCTTTCTGGTGCCCCTATTTCATGTCCAACTTCTGTCAGTTGCTTAGGAGCCTGCAGCTGTTAGAGCCCAGTGAAGGGTATCTTCCCTGGGTAGTATCATTTTGGTCTCCAGCACCATCGCCCCATTTTAACATTCCCTTTCATTTCCTTCTGTGAAGAGTCACCTGTAGCAGCTTCTGTTCCCGAAGGGTGATATCTCGGGAATCTGTACGATTGCTGCTACAATTCTTGAGGGGGCGGTTGACACAGCACATGGTGAAGCAGCTCATGTAGAGCACATACAAGGCACCCAGAATGCAGAAGTAGGGCCTCCCATATTTCCTCCACTTGAAGCTCACCAGCTGCTTCACTGGGGTCTGTTCCAGGATCTGGCGAGCCTGCCATGGAAGGAGAATGCAGCTTGGGGTGACCAACATAGTGAGCAGTGTGGGGCTTCCCACTGGGTCCCAGATGGGCAGGGCAGTCACCAGCACTGGCATCATCATTTTTTTTACAGACAACTAGTAAACCCTTTTTATATGCTAGGGCTACGGATCAAGTGTTATAGAAATGAACACAAGACACTATAGCATCATTGAGGCATTGAACAATGAGCAGCACATAGTTGAGTGAAGGGAAAGTTCATAAGATCATTCCATGAAGTAGTAGCAATTGCCAAGGCAGGAAGGTATGAGAAGCTATTTGCAGATGAGATATGTTTGGGGATAAGAGATAACCTGTTGGGAGTGATGGGCAGGAGTTAAAATGAATGAATGCTATAATGGACAGATTATCCTACATCATGAATGTTAACGTGGGGAGTTTGAACTTTTTTCTTAACATAATGAGAAGCAATTGGGAGTTCAAGCAAGGAAGTAGCCAGATTTGTTCTAGCAGTCTTATGGTCTGGAGAAAAGCGAGAGTGGACCCAGGTAGTAGAATGTGTCAATGACCTCTGATGTAACTAGATAGTGAAAGGTTAAAGATACAAATGTGAGGGGGTAATGGACGTTTGAGAAAATATACAAAGGAAAATTATTTTTAAAAAAAGGAAAATTCAAAGCACAGCTGGAGAGATTAACCATTAACAGAAAGAATATATTTTCCATTAAACCTAGAGAAGAGAGAGAGTGCAGTTTCCAGATATGTGTGGCAGGACCAGGCAGGAAGATAAAGAAGGTAGGAGACTGGGTCTTCTGATAGAACTAAGGGGGAAGGCAGTGAGGGACATAAAAGGAGCTGGAAGAGAACTTTGAAGGAATAGAAAACTAGCTGACAAAGACAAGAATAAAACCTATAAGAGAATATTGAGAGTTGGCTGAAATCAGAGACCAAGGACTTGTGGTGGCACAATCTATCAGAGGGAGTAGGCTTTAATGAGGTATACTGTGTCCAGGAATATCCTCTGAGGAAGTTCATACAAACTAGCCACTCACCTTTTCTTCTTTTCATTACCACTTAGTCATCTGAGTTTATGGCTCTAGAGGATTCCTAAGAAATTAACAACTGGCAAATAAATACCAGAAGCTTTATCTGGCCACTATCTTGTAGTGGTAGTTCCTGGTAGTTCAAAGTATTTTATCCTCTCTACCTGTCTTCAACATATTTGCCTTTCCCTCATATCACACAACTCGGGCTGATCATTGTTTTTCCCTCTCCAGAAAGCTCTCTATTTTTCTCATCTTCCTGGAAATTCCTAACTCCTCCTTAAAGACCCACCTCAGGCACTTCTGGTACATTGTCTCTGATCCACCCAACCTCAATTTTGCTGCCATTATGCACAGTACAAACCCCTGGAATGGTATACATTGTACTCTACTGCAATTATTGAGGAAGGGGACTGTAATTGAGGAAGTTGACAGATAGGAACTGTGTTTTGTTTATTTCTGTATTCTCAGTTCCTTGTACAGCATCTGGGACACAGAAGGTGTTCAATATGCTGAATGACTAAATTAATGAGTGAGTGGTAGTAAGCAACCTCCATTTGGAGAGTTCCTTATCTGAAATGTCAGTGTGACAAAGGTAAGGGAAAAGGACTAGAGCTAAGCAAAAGGCAAGTGCAGTCAGGAAAGGGGTGTTGATTGGACTTTTCTCCCAAAGGTTCCAGGAGTCTTGTCTCCATATATTTCCATATATTATCAGGTGAGGAAGTGTCTGGAACCCAGGATCTTAGCAAATAGATAGGCTCTGCGCGAACACATGACAGTCCCTGATCCTCCATCTCATCCTTACCTCCCGCTTCTTAGAGGAGACCACGAGCTCCAGAAAGGACACCTTTTCTCCCCAGGAATCGATCTCTGTGAGGTCATAGAGAGTGGAGGTCAGCGGCCCGTAGGTCCACTGGATGTGCTTCCGCTTCTGCATCAGGTGTTGGAACATCTGTGAGAACACAGCAGTGAGTTGGAGTGTCAGTGTGTGAGAAGCTGGTCCAGGGGAGCACCACCATTGAAGAGCTTGGCACCCATTCCTTGGGACTGATGACAGTCAGGAGGTAGCAAGCCTTTGATTCCATAAACCTTATTATTTTTTTGTTATATTTCCTTCCCACAAACCTTACAAAGATCTGAAAGAAGAGAACAGGCAAAGGGAACAGAACTTTGGGTTCCCCGTAGATATTCTAAAGAATGAGCCTCAGGTCCTCCTTAGCCAGGGATTCCTGAGACTGAGGCTTTTAGTGACAGAGTTGGATGTAAGGGATTACCATCCTTTTGGAGAGTTTAAGGAGAAGTATCTGAGAACATGTAGGGTTGGAGAGTGTCCCTCACCACAGTGTTGCCCTCCACTCCAGCCAGCTTGAAGGGGGTGAGACCCTGGTGATTGGGTATAAGGTCCAGGGACTGCAGGTGGCCCCCATGCCCATCATAGGACAGCAGCAGGTTGTACATCTGGCAGGCAAAGGTCTTGTTGGGCTGGAAGACGAGGATGTGCAACACTGTGTTTCCTGGGGAGGACACCGGTGTCATGTGGCTGCTGGGCCCTAGTCCCTGATGGTCCCCATGGTGGGCCTGACCATTGTCCCAGACCCTCCTCTTCCACCCAGGTCCTTTCCAAGTTTTTTCCACACTCCAGTGCTTACCCAGGGAGTCCTGTGCCCGGATGTTAGCTCCATGTTCAATGAGCAGACGCACGATCTCCTCACTGCCCACGCAGGCAGCAAAGGACAAAGGATGCTCCCCTGGGGAAACAGAGAGCTCCATGGCATGAGTGCAGGCTGGGATGGGCACCTCCCCAGTGACTGCCTGTTCCTCCACACAGCTCAGCTCTGGGCTTGGGGACACTTGTCAGCAGAACCAGAGGCAGGGATGGTGCAGAGGCCCTGGGGGAATGGGCTCTGGCCTTAAGCCCTATAAGGGCTGACCCCAGTCCACCCCACGCCATCAGGCACAGAGCTCTCCTCATTCCATCCTCTCCTGGCTCTTGCCTGCCACCTACCTCCCCTTCCCCAGCCCTGGCTCTGGTTCTCACCAAAGTAGATGTGGTTGTGGGGGCTGAGGCGGAAAGCTGTTCCTGTAGCTCTGGCAGAGACGCATGCCCCGTGGGCTAGCAGGGCTCGCACCAAGTTCACATTCTGGTTCATGATGGCCATGTGCAGTGCAGTCTGACCTGATTCAGAGAGAGCCCTCAGTCATGGGGGTCTGTCCCCATTTCTTCCAAAGGTGAACCATCTGCCTGGCTTGCAGGAGGTCCCTGACACATCCTTGAATAGATTTATGCCCTCAGCTCTGCAGACTGGGCTGTGACTGAGGGCAATTAGTCCCTCAGGCTGTTTACAGCATTGTCCCTACCTCTTGAATTTTGGGGGTAGGGCATAATTGCAATCACTCTAGTGTTGCTATGAAGGAAATAGAGTCCTGTCCTTCTAGAGAACATGAAAGGAATTGAGGGAAATAATAAATGGCTTGAGGAAGTCGTGGAAGCCAAGACCAGAACCTGTGTATTCTTCCCAACTCAGAGGCCCATGTGAACAGACCCTCCCCTACTTGTTTCCACCTTGAAAAACTAAATGCTCCTTACCTACAAATGGCTCACAGGGGGTGGACTCATAAACCAGCTCCGGGGCGGCCTCCATCAGCACCATGGCAGCCTCCAGGTTGTCATAGAGGGCCGCTATGTGCAGTGCTGTCTCTCCCAGGGCTCCTGGAGAAGAGTAAGACAGAGGCATCAAACCCTCCCCTCAGGGAACAGACCCCTTTGCAGAAACTCTGGAAGTGCTGGGCCAGAGGGGCCCCATCTCTATCACAGTAAACTCTGAGCTCACCTCTTTGCCGTAAGTCGCAGCTTCTGTCTAGCAGGAGTTTCTTCAAGACACAAAGGTCATTGTCCTTGGCAGCCTGAAGTAGTGGAGATTCTTGAATCCTGGGAGAAAATGAACATGAGTGATGCAGAGACAGAATTGCAGTGAAGCTGAGAGCAGAGCCATTATATCACACTAGGTCTTCCCACACTGGGGGCCCGGGCTCATTGAGTAGGAGACTCAGCAGAGGCTTGTAGTGACCAGGGGAGGAGGGCCTGGGCTGCAGAGTGGGTGGCCCTGGTGGCCAGGAGAGGAGGCCATGAGGCCTGGCTGAATCCATCTAAGCTGTGTAAATGTTTCAGGAACCTGGGGGGCTGGAGCAGGTCAGGGAGATGGAACTTTGGTCCCCGGTTGACACCCTGGCCTGGGGAGTTTGCGAGATTAGAACTGGGCAGAGAGGATGAGGCAGGCCAGGTATGAGAGCAGTGTGTGTTTGTGAGTTGCTGAAGTTCTGATTACCCCTCTGGACTGTTTAGGTTCACATCCATGATGGGGGCAGGGAGAGTTTGGGGTGGGTTATGGAGAATCTATTCTGGGTGTTGCCCTCAAATTGAATGGTCTAAACACACCTGTTGTAACTAAGGGGGAACACAACCTGGAGCTTCTCGGATAGTGCAGCTTGGAGTGCGGGGGGGCGGGGTGGGGGGGCGGCGGGGGGTGGCAGGGGGGGGCACCCTGTGGAGAGGCCCATCCCAGGGCACCTCTCTCAGCCAGTCTTTGCTTTCCCTGCCTGGATGAGCCAAACAAGAGACAAAACTAAAGCCCACCCTGATGGGCAAGTCAGTATTAGCTGGCTGTGAAGATGATCACAGGGTCTGGCAGACTGAGGGTCATGAGGGAGAGACAAAAGGCAGACAAACTGACTGGTGACCATGATGTCTCTCAATCCCCAATTCCTCTTCAGTGGCCCCATGTGCCATTGGAAAGGGTGTTTTACTTACCGAAGCAGTTTTTTGTTTTTTTTTCTCAAGGCAGAGCTCAGGTCTGCCCTAATTTAATGAAGTGCTCTCAGAAAGGGACCAGCAGAGAGAGGGACAGCCCCTGCCCCATCTCACCTGGACCCTCAGTCCCAGCCGCAGCTCAGGGCGGCCAGGGCTAGGCTTCCAGAGTTCAGCTCTATGCTGCGGGCACTACACACAGCCTGTCGCCCCACGCCTCTAGTCCACTGCCCCCTGCAGAGGGAAGGTCTGCCCTAATCCCATTCCAAAGCAGGGACAGAGGTGGGAGGCCAAAGGTTCCATTGCAGGGCCTGGAGTGGGTGCTGCTGAGCAAGCAGAGAGCCTTTCCTGGAATGAGGGTTCAGATTGCACCCAAGCTCTGCTACACAATTTGCAAGGCCTGGGGCAAAATGAAAGTGCAGGACCCCTTGTTTAAAATATTAAAATTTCCAGATGATAGCAGTGCATTAAATAGAGTGCAGGGCTTTTCTGAAGCTCAGAGCCCTGTGCAACTGTAGAGGTCACCTACCTGTGAAACCAGCCCTGGCTGGACCCCTGATCTGCCAGTGTGTGTTCAGCTCATTCCCCGAGCTCCCATGCTCTCCCATGGGAGACAAGTCCTCCAAACACTCCGAGGCAGAGGCCCACCCACAAGATAGGTCCCTGCCCTGCCTGCGCTTCTGGGATCTGTACCTCGGGGCTAATTAGCCAAGATATGACCTGCCCCCAGGTGTATCAGCCCCACCTGCACTGAGTGTCCCAGAAGCAGACACAGGCTTTATCAACAGCTGTATTTCCAGTCCCCAGCACACCGCCGCACAAGCCCCACTCAATAAAAGGCAGATGAACTGGTCACCAACTGATGGTCCGCGAACCACTGGTGATCCATGAGATCCAAAAGGTTGGCGACCGCTGACTGAACTGAGGACTCTCCAGTGTCACGTGGGTTTCCCTCCTTGGCTGTCAGCTCCAGGTGAACAAAGCTCTCCTCTTCCCCACCAATCCATTTCCATTTCTACTAAAGCTGATTCCGCCCTCTTTCTTCAACCCACAGGGTCTCATCCCTTCCCCAGCAACCTGCTCTCCACCAGCCTGTACCTGTCTGCAACCCCCCTAACATACTGACTTCTTCCCTCTGGTCCCTCTTGTCCCCACCCTCTTCTCCCACCAAGTAGGCAGATGAGAGCTCTGCCTCTAAATCTATGGAATCCACATCAAGGTCTCCCTGTGTGGCTCAACTCCACCCTCCACCCCTCATCACTGAGAGGGGCAACTTGGGTTTTGCGACTATAACGGTAGGTTGGGAGAAAGGGCACATCCAAGTGCCTGGTGCTGAACTCTGGGGATAGACTGGAGTGGGCAGGAAGGTCTGTGGATCAGCGAGAGGTGGGACACCTTGTGACCGGACAGCTTACCTCTTCTGTTGCAGCATGTGGGCCTCATCCAGCTGCTGATCCCAGTCTTTCTCTCTGAACATCCATGAGGTCAGAAGTTTCTGGAGGTGGGTCCAGGGCCCTTTCACCTTGGGTGGAGGAGTCCCCATGTCTTCTCCTTGCAGACAGGTGATGGGGCGTGGTGAAGAGGCAGGTCCAGGACTCAGCAGCTACTGAGGAAGTGGCCAGGTTTGCTTGGGGGTTGGGAGTGAGAATGATTGTATCTCCCGTGCTATTTGTATGTGCAGCCTGTGGTTGTGGAGGGTGTGAGGGGTGTGTGTGTATGCATGTGCACTGCTGACTGACTGCCCTGTCACGAGAGAGCAGCTTTACCTGGAAGGGGAGGAGCTGTTTCTAGAGTGAACCTCTGAGACACAGAGCCCGCCCTACAGCCAGGAGGGGAGAGGGGAGGGAACTTTGGCAGTGGGTTGGGGCTGAGACCTGGACAGGTGAGGGGCGGGGCAGAGCACTCTGAATGGGGAGCAAGGCGGGAGACCTAGAAGCTGGCTCCCACAAGCAAGGTGAGCAGTCAGTGGGATGCAGGTGATCAGAAAATCATGTCCTCCAGCTGGGCTATCAGCCTGGTTTGAATCCTGGCTCTCTCAGCCCTTGCAAATCAGTTAGGTGAGCTTTCTGTGCCTCAGTCTGCTACTCTGTAAAAGGAGGGGAGCACCTCTGCTCTCTCATGGAAGTGGCTGTAAAGCATGATCCTAAGAACTCAAGGATGTTGATTCTCCTTCCAGAGATGAGCTTAGAAGCAGCTGGGGCTGCTTCCCTGAGTGGTGGTCATCTCTGTCCTCAGCCCTGCAGCCCTGACTCACAAAAGGGGTCCAGGCCACTCCTCCTCTGTGAGAAACTCAGGGTGACTCCTCTTCTCTTCCAGCTACTTGGAGCCCCCATCAGAGGAGACCTTCAGAGGGCCCTGTGTTTTCACAACACGAAGAGAGGCAGGTGAAGGAGGTAGACCCACCCACCTTTGGGTCCCTCTCTGGGAATGAGACAGCAGGAGGAAAGAGTAAGCCAAACTATCTGATAGGGCAGTTTCTATCTCTCCTCCTGATTGTTTTCAAAGCAGTATATACCTACGACTGAACTGTAGTCATTCAATAGCCCTAAGAGGTAGGTGGGAATAGGGAAGATCCTCTTTATTTCATAAGTGAGAAGACCAAGACGGAGCCCAGACGGGAAGTGTGAGTACCTACAGCAAGTAGCAAAACTGGAACTGGCTTTAAAGTTGAAACCTTAGCTCCAGATCACATGCCAGACCTTGTTGCTTCTTAGGAAACTTCTGCCTATAAAGATGTGAGAGATTTGAGTGGAGATAGTCAGGGGACCCTCCCCCTTCGGGGTCTCCAGGAGCAGGGGGAATGCTCGCTTCTTTTGCTGTAAGAATGAAGGTGTTTTTTCTAGCAGTTGCAAGGTGGACAAAACAACCTTTAGAGTAGGACAGGAGTTGAAAGGAAAATAAAAAAGGCAAGAAAGAGTAGATGCCAGAGACAAGGAGAAAGCATGCTCTCACCCTTGGGAGGGGGAGGGGCGGGCTGGTTAAGGGGAGGGAGTCACCTTGTGGGACATTTTTCTGCTGCTCTGGGGGTTAGGCAGGGTGAGGTGGAATAGCCTCTGAAGCCTTGGGATTAGTCTAAGGAGATGGAGGCAGCGATAAGGTTGAGGTGGGGGTTGTAGATGAGCTGATAAGCAGGGGCAGGCACAGGAAAGCAGCACCCAGCCTATAAAGCTAATCTTGGAGGGGGTGGGAGAGGGCAGGCCCGGTCAGAGCCGCACGGAGCAGGTGCACAGGGTCTCTCACCAAGGGCAGTGTCCTTGGGTCAGTGAGGAGAAAGGGGGGCAGGCTCTTCACCCTCTCACTTGCCCTTCTGAGCCTGCACTGTGCTCTCCAGTGGGAGGGGCAGGTACCAGCAGCCTGGGGGAACCAGGTTGTCCTGAGGCAAGATTTAAAGAAGCTAGGAAAATTCCTTGGCAAGTGGAATAGGGAAACTGAGATAGATAATTAAATAGCAGTTTGCAGCCATCTAGTAAATCCTATCTTCCCTAAACCAAGGATACTTAGGAGTAAATGTTTTGGTCCTGCCTGCTGTGGCTCAGTTGGTTGAGCGTCATCCCATGCACCAAAAGGTTGGTTTGATTTCTGGTCAGGGCAGCCAATCAATGTTTTGCTCTCATATGAATGTTTCTCTTTTTTTCCCTATCCCTTCCTCTCTCTCTAAAAACCAATAAAAAAATCTTTAAAAAAAATAAAAAAGAATAAATGGTTTGCACTTCTCCCCAACCAGAGCTTAAATCACCCTACTCGGGGAGACAGATAACAGAAATCCAAATCCAATGAGAGCCATTTGTCAACCACACCCAAGGACAGATGAATTTAAGGGAATAAATCTCATTTTGGCACATCAGCATAGAACTGATGAATATTCTATTGAGATCCTCCACTACGACCTTCCCTAATCTCCCACTCTTTAAAACCCTTCAAAACGAAGGTCCCAGTTCTTGCTCTCTCTCCCAGGAACACACCCACACCTTTTCCCTCCCTTCCCCCTCTTCTTTCCCCACGGGCATTCATTGCCTAAACTAAGAGACCCCATGAGGCTTGCAACCAGGGGAGCCATGGGCAGTAGCAGCTCCTCCTGGGTTAACCCTCTGACCCTGTCCTCAAGGCCCCCTTTCTCTGACTTCCCAGTGAGTGAAAGCGGCCCCACCCAGGCTAATGTTTCCCACCTAGGCCCTCTCCTGTCACTTCTTCTATTCTAAGCCCTTCTTGTGTTTCACTGTCCTGAGCTTTAATAGCATACTTTCAAAAATCACCTGGACTCCTGTTGTAGAATCTTTCCTGCACCAAGTCAAGAGTCCACACACTACCAACCAGCCCTAGGCAGACCTGCTCCAGGCCAGGTCCCCTTTCCAGTAACAGTCCCACCTGTCCCAGGGGTACACTAGAGATTTGGAAACTGTTTTCTAATCTTTAAGGAGTTCTCTCTTCTCTTTTCCAGCTTTCTTCCCCACTACTCCTTCACCTCTGTCGTCTGCCGTATCACTACACTTTCTGTCCCTTTTCTCCTCTCATTCTTCTGCATGCTTTCTCAGATTTCAGGGACCAAAGACACCCACAGCCTCTCTCCCTCAGGCAGCAGCTTCAACCCTATGATGATGCCTTGACGTCCATCGTGACTCTGTAATGCCTTCCAGGTGCCCAGGAGAAGCAGGTAAGAGCAATGTCAGGGCCCAGAGCCGGTTGGTACCAAAGCAGCCAACCCCTTATTCTGATGCAGTAAGGAGGACCACACATGATACCTGGATTTTAATTGATAGGAAATATACTCCTACGCACATGCCCACAGCCACATAGGGAAAAGATTTGAATACCATACTTGAAAACATTAATAGTGATGCCCACTGAGGGTGGAACTACTTTCCCTTTTTGTTTTTCATATTTCTTAAATAGTTCTTATTAAGAAAACAAAATTTAAGGGATTCTTGGTTCCTTCAAGGATATATTCTTTTCAGATGGGAAGCTGGGAAGGAGGGTGGTCATTCTAACCAGGTTCTTTCCATTCCTTCCTCTTCTGCAAGACGCTCTCCACCACAGCTTCCTTCCCCATTTATGCTCACAAGCTGGGGATAGCTTCTTTTTTGGCCAGGAACCAAGAGGCTCCGTCCTCCAAATAGCCAGGAGGACATTAGTGATTTTTTTTTTTTTTTTTTTTTTTTTTTTACCCAAGCATCGTTCCCTGGACCTGCAAGTCAATGAGTTCAAGGTAGGAATGAGCAGAGTCACCTGTTTACTTTAATCTTTCCACCCCCACCATCAAGTTACCTCCTGTACCATTCCTCAGTCACCGAGTCACCTGGCTTGGATCACCAGTAGTATATGAAGTAGGCAATGTGGGTAACATCTGTAGAAAGAAATTTCCACATGCGATCCCCTCTCCCAGAAAGGTCCATGCTTCTGCACACATCCTTACCCCTGCATTTGGTGGTTCATTCAGATGTGGAATGCATGGGCACCAGGAGTGATCTGGGCTCATTGGGATAGAGCAAATGTGTCTAGAATCTTCTCCCACTCATCCCTATCTGCATGCCTCTCCTGTATCTCATGACCTATATCTGTTCTGGTTTTCAGAACAGCCCTCCATACTGTCTCCCCCACCTCACCCCACCTCACTCCACCCCACCCCAACTCACCCTTAACCATCGTCTCTGTCCCAAGAAGCAGATGAAAATTAGCCACAGTCAGTTACTGCCAACAGGTATGTGCTCACCAGGTTCAAGGGTAGGGTGGGCAGTGGGCCGCTGAGGCAGGTTTCTTGAGATCTGTTAGGTGGGCTCCTTGTCTCTCTGCCACATTGCTTCTTCTCTGAGGACTTTACCTCCTTCTACCAAGCAAGAAGTTTAGTGAATGAACCTCTAACAAAGTTTTCTCTGTGACTAAAAGTACAAGAGGATGTACAATGAGAGAAAAGGCTTTTCCAGTCTATCAGTACAAGAGGGCAAAGTCTAGGCATGAGGACAGTTAGGGGAGGAGGAGGAAGGAGAGAATAGGTTCGACTTAGGTCCAGGACACCCTGCATTCTGTCTGTCCTATTTCCCTCTGTGTCTGCCTCTCTTTTTCTCCCTGTCTCTCTCTCTTACACACACACACACACACACACACACACACACACACACACACACACACACACATACACACACAGCCCAGATGGACCCTTTGTCCACCCTCTACCCCTCCCCCTCCCCCCCCCACCTCCCTCATTTTCAATGGACCTGAGTTTTAAGCACAGCCCAGAACTTGAGGATCCTTATTTCAGGCATCTGGTCTCAGCCCATCCTATGCAAGCCACTTTCCTTTAAGAAAGGTTTCATGGAAGAGTGGGAAGCTGTGACATTTAGAATCAAAAGAATTAATCAACAATCCCACTCTGCCCCTTATTTTCTCTGTGATCGTGAGTGGGTGAGTCATTTCTTGTGTGAACCTCAGTAGCCTTATCTATAAAATGGGATGATGACACTATTCCTTTGAGACCTGGCTGCTGTAAGGATGTAATGGATGTGAAAGCAGTTCGCAAACTCTTAAGTCATCTGTATTGATCTCCATAGTCATGCTCTAAGGCTTGGTCGTCCCCTGCTAAATACTCCCCACTCTCTTGTTTAGTGATGGAACTCTCTAGTCAGCTGGAATGAGTCAGCCCATGGCTGTGATATCACAGAGCTCATGAGGTCAGAGGTCCTATAGAAGGGAAGGGAATAAAACGGTGCTGGGAAGGGGGAAGGGGGAAGGGGTGGGACAGGGACAGGGGAGGGAGGTGGCAGGGAGCCTGCTGGGCACTGGGAGTGGGGAAGGCCACAACAGTGGCTGGGCAGACCCATGACTTCCCTGGGCTCCCAGCTCCTCAGAGCAGCATTACTGGCAGCCATCCTACTTCTGCTGTGGATGAAGGGGGTGAAGCCTCAGAGAGGGAGCCCAGGCCCCAGTGAGAGGAGTCAGAAAGAACAAATGCCCTCTACAGGTAAGTAGAAAAGGAGGACAACCTCAGGAGGCTAGGTTTGCAGATCTGTTTCTAATCACTCCCAGATGACTTATCAGGCCAGAGAGAAATCTGAGATAGGTTTGGGTTGTGGGAGAATACCCAGGTCCCCTACTATTGTAGTGTGAGGGTGTCATGTGAAAGGGTCTTGAGCAGGGGAGAGCCCTATTCAGGGGAATACTCCAGGCCAGTGGAAATTGCATGGAGCTTTCATGAGTATGAGCATACATGCATATTTGTGGGAAGAGGCTCTTTGGTTTTCATTCTTTTTTAAGGTGGTCCCTCACTCCCAAATGATGTAACACTTTGGAGGACACAGTTGAGTTGGAAATGGGGTGTTGGTGCTCTTGGGCTGGAGCTGTGGTTTCGCACAGACCAGAGGTGACCCCCTGATGGAGCATCACCTCTCCGGTCAAGGACAAGGATATGGATAATTGAGTTAACAGCCCCAGGACCTAACTTTCCCCATATTCTCCAACTTCTTCCCCTTTCCTGTACAGGGGCAGGTTAGGATCAGTGTTCCATTACCTTCTCCCTTTCCTCTGTTCCAGACCAAAATCAAGAGCAGTTCGAAGAGTACTTTGTGGCCTCCTCAGTGGGTGAGATGTGGCAGGAGGTGAACATGGCCCAACAAGAGGATGACAAGACATCAGAGATGGAGAACACAGCTGTTCGTGACCACCTATTCGACTTAGCCTTGTGCTTTAATGTGGCCAGTGTTTTGGTTTTTTTATAAGAGACATTGAAGATGAGGTGGCAGCCTTTTTCCTGGATGAGGACCTGGATATCTACCTCGGCTTCATGATAGCTTACTGACCCTTTCTCCCCTGGGCTTTAGGTCACTACTCCCAGGGAGATGTATACACAGTGTCCTGCCCCTTGTCTGTCACTGCTCTGAGCTCCATCCCTCAGGGCCCAATACACCAGACCCATGCTCTTCTCTCTTCCACGCCCCTACTGGCTTTGTTCAGCACAGCAGATTAGGGGGAGGAGATAGCTACAATAAAAGTAATAGCAATAAAATCCTGAAACAATTGGGGGCCAGATTCCTGAGACTTAACCAAAGCCCTCCTATCTCGAACTAGTCTCTTTAATCACCCAACATCTGACCTTTAGACCTACCAGTTCACCAATCATTGGTTCTTTCCTTTTCCCATGTCTGTGAACTCTGCTTCAAAGTTTCTCCTTTATCTTTTCTGACTTTTAGGCAGTGCAAATCAGGAAAGAGTCATTAAGAGACAGGCAGAAACCAAGTGCCAGATTTTATTTTTGGAAAAGAAGAGAGGAGACATCACCCTGATTCCATGGATGGGGCAGGGAGATATTGATATATGTGCATTGAGGTCTCTTTGGTAGCCAGGTTACCAGAGTTGGCAGCGTTCTGAGGGGTTCAGGAGGGCACCACGTGGACAGTGGAAATGTCTAGCGAAAGCTGGAGTGTTGCTGAGCGGCCCATGGACTCGAAGGGTGGGAGGGCTGTGAGTGTCCTGAGAATCTTGTGTGCTGAGCTTCCTACACATCACCTGGGAAGGAAGAAAGGTTCACAGAGGGTAAGGAGAAAAACAGGGTAGATAAGGATCAGTAGGCAAGACCTAGTGACAAGGTAGTGCAAGGAACAGCAGACAAAGGTCAAGCAGGGATGGGAATGACCAAGGGCCATGAGGAGAGAGGAAGAGCATTTTCCAGTTGTAGGTCATTTAACCTGGCTCTAGGCATTCAGGGGAGGGCCCCAGCTGTGGAATCAGACCACTTGTAAGTGACTGAGAGGTGGGGTCTATTGGAAGAACTCTGTGACAAGGTCTTTAAGTATATTGAGAAATTGGGGGCAGCGTCTATTGAGGGAACACATGGTACTGAGGGGCTCACACTTGGGAGTGAGGTCTTTGAAGAGAAACGCAGTCTATAGACAGTCTGTTAAGACTTGTTTTTCATGGGTTTGTATTTTCAGGAGAAGAAATAAGGGGGGTAAAGTTGAGCTCATCCCGGGAGGGATTTGGAAGTAGAGATTTTTTGTTAGTTTTTTGAAGGACATACTAAATTTGGCAGAAGAATTTGTGATAACATGAAAGGATGGGCCCAAGGGGACATGTGTGAAAGAACATCTGTGGCAATGGTGGGAGCATTTGGGGAAATGCATATCAGGAGGCAGAGATTCTTTAAGCTTTACCAATAGGGTATTTATCTGACGTGGAGCAAGCCGTGGTGGGAGATGGCGGCCACCTACCTGGGCATAGCTTCGGAAGAAGAGTTGCTGGGGGGTGAGGCCTAGGTTGGGCAGGGTGGTCTCCCCACGGTGCCATAATAGCATCTTGTTGTAGGCCTAGATATGGGGGTGGGATGGAGAGTAACCCTTAGGCTCCAAACCTGTGCCATTTGGAAGTCTGATGCCCTATACACAAACCCCCAAACCAGTTCATGGCCCCCTTTCCCAAGTTTTGCACTGACACACAGGTCTGAGCCAGGAGAAATGTACTTGTGAGAAAATCTATAGTTATCCTAGAAAAGAGGGAATCTATTAGGTAGGAGGGGGATCCCCAAGTGGCCACTGTTCAGTGGGTGTATGATGGGCAGAAAGCTTTGCAACTATGTCTGCATGAGGGATGTCTGTTTCGCTAGTGAAAAGAGATTCTGACCTTTGGGATGTGAGTTACCTGCAGTGCCACTGCCAATGCCCCCATGTCTGCAGCATTCTCCAGTACCATGTGGGAGCTATTGAAGGAAGTTACACCGTATAATGGAAAGGCAGCATAATGGCGCTCCAGACACAGCAGCGCCCCCTCTAGGGCATGGGTATCACAGGCTGGGCAGCCTCCAGGGAGTACTGTTGAAAATAGGGCAAGGGAATAGAATGTTGAGGCATGGTGCAGGGGTGAGGACATGGGGGTACCACAGGCTGGGCTGGCTCCCAGGAGTATTGCAAAGACTCAGGACTATCCCACCCAGAGCCCTCACATACCCTCCCTTTCTCCTCCTCTAGGCCTCTTTTGGAGCCTTCACCTGGGTTCTCAATGACCCCACCTCCCAATGGCCCACTGATACCCACAGAGCTCGTCAAAGATGTGCAACAGCTCCCGGGCCATGATGCTGCCAGCAGCGCCAAAGTTCACGGCCCTAAAAAGACAGGGCTTATCTTATCCCCAGAACCCTTTGACATTTTTAACCCTAATCCTCCAACCACAAGTCCCATCCATTGCCAGCCCCATCCCCCCAAACCTCACAGCTGCCCATCACTTTTAGGAAACTTCCTGTCCACCCTCATGGAATGGCCCATACCTGGGGTAGGCAGGATGGAAGAATGGTGGTTGCAGGAGTCCAGCTGGGAAGACCACTACATGGTCAGTTATTGAATAGTAAGCATTGACCCTCCAGGGGGACACCTGCCACCTGTGGGATGAGCACATATGAATACCAGCTCTATCAAGACATATGTAGTTGCCCCCAACTACTATCACTGTTCCTGTTTCCCTGAGCCCCTAGATTGCTCTCTTGCTAATCATGGATGTCTATCTCTGGGATGCAGTGTCTGTATCTACTTTGTTCTCATACCTGTGGTGGAGAAAAGGCTGCAAGGAGCTATGGACAATTCTAGCTTGGCGGGATCGAATACCACTCAGGAAGGACTGCAGGAAGCTGGGTCCGAGGTGTACCTGGGAGGAGCCAAGAGGTGACGAGTGTACATCCACATACCCTGATGGCTACATTTGAACCCAAACAGATTAGCCCTACACACAGACATCCCTAGTACAGTGGAAACCAGCGCACCACCACCACACCACACATGGGCTAGATAGGCTTCACATGTGTCATCACACAGATAAATACCCTCAGGCAAGTCACAAGAATGCATATGTGCACGTGTGCACACACACATTAGGACCTGAAAAGGTTCCATTCATCTGCTGGCAAGACCCACAGTATCTTGCCCATAAAGTCCAGCCTGCAGGAGGGCCCGAAGGGATTGGTTCAGATCACCCAAGGAAAATAGATTATCTGCCATTTGTGTGGGTCAGGGGGTGAAGAAGTTGAAGACTAAGGTGGAGCTGTCAAGGGCAGGAACCCACATCACTGTATTTCTGTCTGGCCAGCGCTGGCTCCATGGCCCATTCTGGGCCCCCCATCTTCACCTGCAGCTGGGTGACCTGGGGAGAGACACAGGTAGAAGGAACTTAGCTACCCTGAGCTATCAAAGGGAAGTTCTCCTGCTCACTGCCCTGTTCCCACCTTCCCTGTTGTCACTAGGGTATGTGTACCACATGTTGGTGTACCCTTGTGCCGTGGGTGCTCTCCTCTTGCCTCTGTGATCTCTTGATCCAATACTCAATCCCACCCCCAGCCCTGCACATAACCAACCTGTCTCTTTCCCCTGGCCTCACCATGTCCTGGGCCTTTTTCCGGGTTTCCTCATCCATCCAGGAAACCCTTCTGAGGCGGGTGATGAGGGCATCCTTGATGGCAGTGAATAAGTCCATGGCCTGTGGGTGTGAAGGGGCAGGGACAGAGAAACAGGATGAGGACCAGTCTTGGTCTTGGGCCTTGGCCCTGAGGAGCTGCCAGAGAAAGGGGAAGATATCAGGAAGAGAGTAGAAAGTGGTATTCCCTAGTGGCCAAAAACCCAGAAAGATCTGTGGAGACAGAAAGGGAAAGTGGGAGCTGGCCACTCCTGAGGGTCGACAGGGGAGACTATGTCTTTTTGTGGGGAGCACTCACCCTGCCAAAGGAGGGAGACTCCATCCTTACTCTGGACCAGGCAATCGACTCAGAAAGTAGAAGGAGGATGAGGAATATCTCTGTTCTCAAGGACTCTTGTCCTCACACACACACCCCTTTTTTTCCTCACACCTTCTTCCTTAAGGCATGCTTTTCCTCTTTCCATATTCCTGGGGGCTTCAGCATCCCAACAAGTTGAAGTCGCCCTAGCTTTACAACCTGACTATAGAGTTATTGCCATTTACCATCTCATGTATATCTTTTCTTAATGGAGGAAAATGGACGACAGTATCGGGACCTGAGTTCAAGTCCTGACTCTGCTGGTTGGTAGCTTGGGAAAGTCTCTCTGTGCTTCAGTTCTTAAAGTATCAGAATGATGCTTGTACTTAAAGTAGTTCAAAAGAAGTTCTTACAAGAGTACCAGGCACATGATAGGCATTCAAAAAGTATTCAGTAGTTATTTATTTTCACTTCTTAAGATTATATCAATCCATCCTCATGTCATTTCATGTGTTGTTAAAAAATCATAAACAGGGAGTAGCCTTAGAGGTCATGGAGTTCAGTTTTCTCATTTTCTGGTTGAGGAAACACAAGAGCAGGAAAGTTGGATGACTTGTTCAAGTTAGTGCATGTTGTGTACCCTTTATGTCTCATAGCTAAACTATGCAAACCCTGGGGACATAGCACGAGGCATTCTCTTTCTGATATATGTGGACAGTGGGTTCTCTCTCTGTGACTGCCTGACTCCTTAAATACACAAACCATAGAGAAGGACACCGTCAATAGAAATAGGAGAGGATATGTTGGGTGGAGAGGGGTGGAGGGACATAGGCTGGGGAAGAGCCCTCACATACAGCACTTCGGGTGCTTGGGCTGAAGGCCTCACGAACAAACAAGGCTGCCAGGGTAGGCTCAAAGAAGTCTCCAGTATCCTCCACACACTTCATCCATCGAGGGTGGGCGGGCTACAGAGACAAAGTTAGAATGAGAGGTTCCCATCCAGGGTCTTCCTCATCTGTTTTCCCAAGCCAATCTTGTCTAGTCCTCCTCCCAAAAGAGACTGTACTCTTTCTGAACATTCTAGGTTTGTCTCACTTTATTCTGTTATGCCTTTTGGTGGTATACATGGGTTCATTGCTGTTTAGCTAACCCAGGCTTAGTTCTCCAAGATTAACCTCAGAAGCCTGGGTTGGGCAAATCATCTTGTTTATTGCCTACTGAATTTGAAAGCAAGGCTTCTGGGAAGTATCCTTATGAAGAATGGAAAGGCTCCTGGAAAGGAGAGGACTAGATACCAAACCTCTCAGATCCCTTGGCCACCCTGTCCCCACCTACCACAGGCACTGCTCTGGAAACCCAACAATGACTCCCCTTCCCACGTTTCTTTGCTTAAAATGCAAATTAGAGAAGGTCATTCATTTCTCCGTCCCATCCACCACCCTCCCCACTCTCCAAATGGTTATCATGGATCATATGGCAAGATCTTGTCTTATAAAGAAGAAAATCATCAGAGTAAAATTATTAGGGTTCAGATGCCATACTATTGCCTGGTAGGAGAACAGTACTGAAGAGAAGACTAAAGATGTGAATTCAGAAAGCTAAGAAACCTGCAGCCAAAGCCATATAAAATGAAGAGAAAATAGGATGAGGTAGGGGACATCTTCAACCTCAAAGACAAAAACTCAAGAGACTCTTGGCATCTGGGGTGATTTTTAACAGTAGGACAGAAAGAACAAGAAAAAGAGTGATGCTGGGGAGGTTTTGATGGTGGGCTTGAATGGTTTCGAAAAAGTTGACCAAGAGGAAGGCCCAGAGATGACTTAGGGCAGACTGCAAAACGCGGCCAGTGGGCCACAGTGGGACTATGAGAGCTGGCCTAAGGGAAAGCTGAGCTGGGACTTTGAAAAACCAGGTAATAGGCTAATTTAAGTGGGGTGAAGTCACAAGATTTCATTCCTGTAACTTATTTACTCCCCTTAAATCTCCTCTTAGGCTGCCACTAAGCTCTCTGGCCCTAAGACTGGAGAGAGTTTATGGGGCTCCCACAAAAGGACCAGAAAGAGAAGGCCAGTATTATCAGCCTGGCTGTTAGGACATTTATCATTTTTGAGGTGGCTCCAGACCTGGTTGCCCACATTGTGTACTCTTGTCCCCTCGCTATGAGACCTGCTAAGGACCTTGTGAGGAGAAGGCACACAGACACTTTCTCTAGTGTATTAGTTGGAGCGCTGAAACACAAATTTGAAAAGCAAACACAAGTGGAAAGGGAACGTGGGTCTGATAGTGAAATGACTGGGTCAAGTGCAGGCTCTTCTGGCCATCTTCAAGGTCCATCCCTCTCAGGCCTCCCTATGTCAAGCTTCGTTTGGAGTGACAGCTGGCACAGCAGCCAACAGCACTGGCTTTGTGCTTGGTGGTGCCTCCCCTTTTCATATCTCCTGGTTCTTGACTTATTCCCTGATCCCTTTCTCTGGTGCCTGCTCCTTTCTCCAACAGCCTTTGCCTGCTCCATGCCTGTCTCCATATCCTGGGCCATGGCAGGCCTGCCCTGATTCCTGGAGAGTATAGATGCCACCTCAGACTACCCATTGCTCACCCCTGTGCAACTCTGGGAATCATTAAACTGACCACTTTTTAACACTTGGAAAATAATGTGCAGTGACTAAGGGCTAACGTAGGATCACTGAGCACAAACAAGGTCAAAATAATAGGGATTTCTATGATTAACAGGAATCACGTGAGGACATACTTCAAACCAGGAGTCACAAACTCAAATAGGGGCCATGAGGTGACATAACAGAGAAGTTATCCAACATCAGAACCACAGGACATGGAGGGGTGATGGCAAATAGGAGAGAACACATCCAGTCTGGGCTGAACTTCAGTCAGCTGTTGCCCTGGAGAAGGCGAGCCCAGCAATACACAAACTTCATGTTTACAACAAAGGGCTAAAAATCAGATTACTGGCATGCCATCTCCTAATTTTTGAATGCTGATGATGAATTAAACGTCTATAAAAAGCTTTAAAGACCAACAAGACACATTGATAGGTTAGATGCATCCTCTAGGAACACCTCAATACCTCTTCCACACAGAGAATTCAGTATTTACTAAATGTTGATGTTTAACTTAAATCTTGGTACTTCCGATACATCAGCTATAAAAGTGAGAATGGCTATCTGTTCCAAGTTTATTACAGAGTTGTTTAAAAGATGAAGTAAAAGAATCCATTGAAAACACTCTGTAAATTCTAAGCTGTTACCCTACTAGCATTATTTTGATTTCAAGGAGGCATTTGGTAAAACCACAAATTAAATCCTTGAGAATTAGATTGGAGAAATCTATGTTGGATGATTTGAGTGGATTCTCAGCTGGCTGAACTATAACAAAACACTGAAAATTAATGACTTCAAGTTTGTATGAGCTTCCCTGACCAGGACTACTGAAAAATCTTTCTACATCCATTAGAATATAAGTGTCTGAGGGCAGAGATTCTTGTCTCTTTTGTTCACTGCAGTCTAAAGTTCCTATAGAAGGGTCTTGTACCTAGCAGGTGCTCAATAAATATTTGCCGCATAAATGAATGGATGGATCTATAGCCAGGTCTTCAACAGCCTGACCCGATGCTCTTTCTTTTTCAAGATCTTAACAGTAATCTAGATGAAGACAGACTATAGAATGCAAATGACTCAAGGTTGGGGGGAAAGAAGGTAATATAATGAATGATTGGAAAAAAAAGGATGAAAGTACCTGAGTACATTGGGAAGCTGGGCTGAATATAAACAGTTCACATTTAACAGGTACAAATGTAAAGTCCTACTTTTACTTCCCCAAATTCAGCTTCTCAAATATAATAAAACCTGGATTAATAGCCATTTTTTGACTATATATTCAAAATTCATCAACAAAATATGTTCATATAATGAGATCTAGCAGTCTTTCTAAATAAGGACACTATAAAATAGAATGCATTCAGAGGAATATAGTCAGAACTTTGTACTTAATAACCATAGAACAGAATCATAAATCAGGTCAAATTAAGGCTTAAATCTTGGTAGTGTCTTTGACTCATACCACACATTTGTCAGGAAACCCTGTTGCTTAATTTCAAATTACATTCTTTTAAAAGAGGGGTGGGAAACATCTGGCAAGTGAAATCATTTGGTCTGGCCCTGCCAAGGCATTAGGAGTGAGTTAATTAAATGTTTGACCAAATATAGAAGGCTACTTTTTTTTTTCCCCTTCCTTTTTAATTTTAAAAAAAATTAAGGCTAATTTTTAAGTTGATAATTTTGTATGGCCATGAATGATGTCATAAATATCCAAATGGCCCTTGGCAGAAAAAAAGGTTCCTCACCCCTGTTTTAAAACATAAAACAAATAAATCCTATAGACCCCCTTTTCATGCAGAGAAAAGCCAAAGTCTCTACAGTGACCTACCAGGCCCTATATGCTCTCTGAACTCCTCCCTACTGTTATCTCATTTGCATTCTCTGTTTCAGTTGCACTGGCTCCTTGCTGATCCTCAAACTCTTGGGCATGCTCCCCAAGCAGCAGGCATAGTCCAGCCTGCTCTTCTCAGCCAGAGCCACCAGGAGGATCTGTCATATTACACCACATTTTAGCCAGCCTATCCCATGCGTTGTCTCAATGAAATAATAGTCCGTTCTTTGCCAGAAAACTTCAGTTCTCTAGACCCTATTTCTATCCTTCCTCTTGTGTGGAGATCTCACTCTTCTGTCAAACCAACCCAGGTCTCTCCCTGTTGGGAACTCCAGAAGTATCTGTTGTCTAAAGCATAGTTTCCTTGGAATGAAACTACGTCCTTTCATTTATTTGTTGTACAAGAACAGAGTTAAGTGGTTGCAACACAGACCATATGGACCACAAAGCCAACAATTTTACTCTCTTGACCTTTATAGAAAGAACCCATTTTCTGTACCACCCACTTATTTCTCAATTCTGCATAGTATGTGGTTAAAAACATGGCCCTATGAGCCAGGCACATTGTTTTGGTGTCTGTTCTTTTATTTATAAGCTGTGTGGTCTTGTAAAAGGTATTTGTTCTTTCTGAGGTCCTCTGAGTGTTTCTAGGAGGATTAAATAAAACAATTTATGCTAAAAGTTGCATGCAATGAAACTACAAAACAGTAGGTACACACCGTGTATCAGCTGTTATTATTATGTGTCATATTTGGTACTGTTGCTTCAGAGAGGTAAAGTGGCTTACCCGAAGCCACACAACCATTTGTTGGTAGAGCTTCATTCAGCATTTTATCCCCCAAACAACTATATACCATATAGGATATATATATATATATATATTCTCCTAATTTTAGCCATTTGTAAGCCTTCTGAGTTCAAGTGTGAGTTTCAATGTTGGCCGGCACTCTTTCCCCATTCAAGAAGTGCCATCAGGACACTGTTCTGGAATTTACAGGAAGTTGTTGCCAGGTATTTTGTAGCAACCCCAACTAATAGGAGTTAGGACTCTGTTCTTCTGTTCTTTTTAATCTGAGTCAAGAGAAGGCTGAGCAGAAGGAACCTACTTGGGGTCTTAAGTGAAAGTACTAAGAAGAAGAATATGTGTGTGTGTGTGTGTGTGTGTGTGTGTGTGTGTGTGTGTGTGTGTGTGTATGTGTTTTGTTTTGTTGTTTTTAGCACAATGATTAATCACAGAAACTCTGGAGTCAGACTGATAGAGTTCAAATCCTAGCTCTATCGACTTACTTGGTGTACTACCTTGATCAAGTTTCTTTTGTGCCTAGATTTCCCTGTCTATAAAACAGGGACGAAATGGTGCATCTAACTCATGGAAAACCTGTGAAGATTAAACCAGCTCATCTATCTAAAGGACTTAGAAAAATGTCTAGCACATTTATAGATTCTCAATAAACAATAAATATACCCCAGGTCCATGTGCATACATCTTCCCTCTTTGAATTCCACAGATATTTCAGGTTGCCAAAGCAGTGATTTTCTTTAAGGCAGAGAAATGGTTCATAAATTACTAAGAAAAACCCCCACAAAAGTGCAGTGATTTTCAAGACTAAACCGAGGCCTTTGCAGAGGTTAGGGTATCTCTAACATACTAGATACCTCCACTTGCATTTGGATGTGTCCAATCCAGATTTCAAAGTTATCTGTAAAGAAGTGTCTCCACATCTTATCTAACACAGTAGACTTCAATTAGTGAAGTGTGTTTGCTATGCTGTTCCTCCCTCAGATACATCAGGATTTGCAACACGAAGCCCATAGTGTGACCCAACAGATACCACTGGATGTCAGAGATTAATTCTTTGTGAAGAATATGAGCACCAAACACTGGAATCACCGGGCAAAGGAAAAGCCACTACTAGCTACATCTGTGTCTCATCCAGTCCTCAAGTCACAGAGTTCAGGATAGTTAGGAAAATAGTTTAAGGGTCACGACAAAGGAAAAGCAGTTCTTGATAATTTTAGAGCTCTATATTCAAACTTTAATACTCAGCAAAAGGCCATAGGCATAGACATAGCCAGATGTGCCTAAAAGGTCTGTTACTTGGTACCTCAATTCTCAAGGTAAGCCTTGCATTCCAAACCTGTCTGCTTCCATGGAAAGCCCAGACATTGAGAGGCATCTACTCTTATGTCCCCTACCTGAGAGGAATAGGCCAAAATTTACCCCTCAAAATAACAGATGCTCCTTTAGCCCCCAATCTGGGACAATTTATGCCCTCCTGTCCTCACCACAGGTGGCCGTTCAGTCAGCTCCCACAGTTTTTGGTTCAGGGATCTGTGTGCCTCCTGGAATTTACTGTCCAGGGCTGGAGAAAGGGTCCCCACCAGCCCAAAGATCATGTGGCTCTGCAGAAAGTCCCTGTGGAGAGAAAAGAGACCCACACATCTCATGGCTCTGGTGATCCCTCATGCAAAGTCGTCCCTTGCATAAGTCGCCTGGATTCCTGGGAGAAGCCTCGTCCCTCTGTATTTATAGAGAAGAGCTGTTTGACTGTGAAAAAGTGAAGGAGCGATTTTCTTGGTTTGGGTTGGAGTGGGGTTGAAGAATGATGAAACCAAGAACTAGATGAAGAGGCAGACTTCTCAAGTCACAGGGAGAGAAAGATCTGGACTAGTTGAAGACTGGACTTAGATTTCACAAAACTGATTCATCTACTTCTATGACCAAGATCTCTCTCATCTTGAGATGTATCTTCTAAGCACAACAAAGCTGGGATCAGGGACCTTTCTCTGCCCTGATGGCAACTCTCTTATAGGTTTGATTTGTGCCTTTACGTAAATCTGCTCATACCCACATGAATGCTTGTCTGTTTCCCTCAGAAAGCATCTCTAGATGTTGCTGCCACTGAGTTACTATGAAGAAGGGCCCAAATCCTTGGAAGAAGCCCCTTTAGGTGGTGGCCACACAGGTATCAGGGATGGAGGAAGGCCCAACACAGAGCCTTACCCTCATGTCCCCCACCTTCTTTGACTTCCTGATCTTTCCCACAAGGCCTCCACATATGAGAAATGGCCTCTGCTTCAGCTTTTCCCCCAGAGCAGCCCAACCATTATCTCCTCCATCCAATCCCCTCATATGCCGCCTCCTCCCACCCACACTCATCAGCAACTGATGAGACACATGGCCAAGCTAACCCCATGACTTGCCTTCCAAAATCTCCTACAACTCAGAGAGGCTCTTCACAGGCTTGGTTCTAGCAAATACTGTGTCTTGCCAGACACTGGTATCCCTCATTTCCTGTGTGTTTTTCCTTCCCCAAGCCTCTCATCTTTCCTCCATTTTATTTTGGGCTGTCAACCCCAACCCTTCTCTGTCCCATGTGTCTGTGAATCCCGTTCATCTTCCTGGGGGGCTCTTACCAGCCTTCATTCTCCAAGTCACCTGTGTTCCTGAGACCTCTGGGTTTTCAGACTCTTTCATCTGCCCTGTACCTCCCTGATCCCACCTGGAGCAAACCTGTGGCTCAACAGCTGTTTTTCCACCAGTTGTGACATGTCTTTCAAATAATCCAGGTCATGTACCACGACGGTCTGGGAGGGGTTCAGGGACATTGGTGTGAATGTTGCTTGTAGGCAGGACAACCAGTCGATGGCAGGGGCCATTTCCTTAGAAGAGGGACACAAAGGCTGAGGGGAACAGAAAAGGAGGAGAAGGAAGAAGGGTTTCCCCACCTTCAGGGTTTGAGGGGGATTGGGGAGGAGGATGGTTAGGAGAAAGGATGGAGCCAAAAATGTTAGAGATGGAAAGGAATTCAGGGAATGAGGAGAAAGAAGGAGGTCAAGGAAGTTTGAAAGAGAGGATTTTATACCCATCCTCCTCCAGTCCCCGGTTCAAGGCACCTGCAGTTGGTCTATAGTGATGAGCTGGAAGAGCTTCCCCTGTGCCTGCTGCTGCCCCAGGGGCCTCAGAAACTGGAACAGTTGTGAGGTAATGGAGATGGACAAGGAGGCATGTTCTTGCACCTTGCCTGGGTCTCCTCCCAGCAAGGTTCCCAGCTGATTCAGGTAAGTCAAGTATTCCCGCACGATCTGGGGGAGGGGTAACCTCAGTCATAGGAACTAGTGGCCCCCGTCTTTCTCCTAGAGTCAAAGGTCAAAACCTTTGTCCATCGCTCCATCTTACCTGGGCATAGATCTTCTGTTCTTGCTCTTGCTTGAGGGGGATGTCAAACTCTGGCTGGTCTATCTGGACACAAGAGAGACTGGAGAGAAAGGGGAAGTGTGGAGGAAGGAGAGGACAGGTGTGGGGAGGTGGGGACTGTGCCATGGAAGACAGCCCCAGGAGATGGGATGAAGAGGACACAGAGAAGGAGTGAGACTACAAAGAAAGGAAAGAACTGGGTGCAAGGGGATGGAGGAAATGTGAAGAGTAGGTGGGTATTTCAATCAGTTTTGGGGGTGCTCAGCGAGAGAAGCATGATAATCGTCTCCTGAAAGAAACCGTGTCTGTGCTAGGGCCAGGCCTAGAGTATAGGAGTGAGATACCATCTCAGATGCAAACTTTAAGAGGTAATAAAACTCAGTAATCAAGGTAACTAATATCCTAATTGATATCTTTAAAAATCAAAATGAATGCTAAAAATCCATGCTGAGTAAAATAACAAGGCTTTGTTCACCATAGATTTTCTCCCCCAAAATGAGGGGAGAATATGAGCTGAGCCCTGAAGCGTGGTTGATTCAAATGTATTTTTTTATTCACTTTTTTAAAAAATTGTAGATATTTTCAAAAAAGTCTACAGTAGAGTTTTAATCTATTTTGGAAAAAATGTTTTGTTTTGTTTTTCAAAAAATCCACAATGAAAAAAAATTTGATATTTTGTTTATTGTGGATTTTTCCATTGACTTTCATTTTTTAAAAAATTTCATTAAAGCTGAAACCGGTTTGGCTCAGTGGATAGAGCATCGGCCTGCGGACTGAAAGGTCCTAGGTTCGATTCCGGTCAAGGGCATGTACCTGGGTTGCGGACACATCCCCAGTAGGAGATGTGCAGGAGGCAGCTGATCGATGTTTCTCTCTCATCGATGTTTCTAACTAACTCTTTATCTCTCTCCCTTCCCCTCTGTAAAAAATCAATAAAATATATTTAAAAAATTTTTCATTAAATATTATTTATCTTGACTACTGAGTTTTAGGGACTCTTTTAAATTTTGCACACTAGCCAAGTGGCTTGCTCACCTCCCTTCCCTCATCTTGGTTCTGGCACTGGCATGTCCTTGATTCTATTCTGGATTATTTCTCCTACACTTTCCTTGTTTTTTTCCAACTTCAATATCCCACTCCCACCTTGAGCTATCTACATTTCCCTGACCTTGAAAAAACTTTCATGTGACTCCCTTGTCATATTTTATGTCCAAGCTAAAGAACTAAGTCATCTATATCCCTGCTTCAGCTTCCTTATCTTCCTCCTACACTCTGTATGACCTGTGGCCATTTTCATAACCCTTTCTGATGTTATCTGTAGGAGGTTTCCAAGGCTGCCTTCTCATTCCTTATTCTCTGAGCTCAGAAATCTTAGAATCAAAAATGACCCCTCTCTCCTAAAACTGCCTCCTCCCATGTCCTATGTGGCTCACGTTGTGGCTAGTCTGACTCCCACCTCACTGCCTATTCTTGCTCCTCTCTGCCTCCACCCCCTTATTGGAGTGCTCCCCCAGTCTATTCTTTCTACTCATTCTACTCCCCAGAGTCCATCCAGTCTCAAGTTGACAGTAACCACCTCTTTCCATTCATACAAAATCAAAACTGGGGGGTCACTTTGCAACTCCTCCATTTCCTTCATGTACATTCAATCAGTCATCAAGTCCTCTGGATCATGACCACAAGGATAGAGTCACCTAAACCCTCACATCTGGGCTTTCCTTTCCATTTCTACCATAAGCATTTTAGCTCGGAACCTCAAAATTGCTCATCTCAATTCCTCAGCATGTCTAGGTTGACCTCCCAAAATGCTGACTCTACTTAAGTTCACTGTACAACTATTGTATTTGAAAGACTTTAGTTGCAATTTTTTTCTATTATGTCAAAAGTTATCACCTCGATCTGGCTTCTTAGGTATGGAATAATCAGCTCAACCTCATGTCTTCAGGCTTATTTTTACCTCTGATGGCATCTCACCCCATAGCCTCTGTTCACCCACCCCACAGAGGAGTCACACCATCCCAGGCTTTTCTCTTAGTTCAGGGCTTCCCCTAAAAAGCCTCTTAGGTGAAGCTAAAGGGCTCTTTTCATGTCCTTTAGCTTCACCTTTACCTCTATGAATGAACCATACTCCAGGGCTCAGCCCATATTCTCCCCTCTCTGATTCTTCCTTAACCATTTCAGATTTTAACTAATCCCCCAAGTTCATTAAACTTCTGAGCACACCCTTTGGAACTAAAGTCAGAATACCATATACTGATTGTCAGTTTTTCTTGTATATTTATCTTTTATAAACTTGTGAAGTTTTTGAGAATGGGGTCAAATATATAGCATCACATTACCTGCCACAATACAGATGCCTCCAGTGTTTTTATTTATTTATTGCTCAACAAACACCTGGTGTGGGCCTGGCTTTGTGCTAGGTCCTGAGAATCACAGGTGAATAAGGTGTGGCCCTGTTTTTAAAAGGCTTACACCCTTCAACACAGTGTTAAGTGCTGAAGGCATAGAAAAGAGGAGGGTGAATAGGTTCTCTATCTCGAGCCAGGATGTCAGTGAAGAGATAATAATGTAAGCCAAAATTTGACAAATATGTATATTTTCCAGGCTGAGCATGGGGAGTTGGGGAGTAGTGTTGTAGGTAAAGGAAGTCATATATATAATGGACTGAGGAGCGGTAAGTGAGTGAGCATGGCTTGGAATTTAAGGGGCAGAAGGGATGTGGCAGGAGATAAATAAAGCTGGAGAAGTCTGTAGGGATCAGACTAAAAAGGCTTGCAAGGTTTTGCTAAAGATTAAGAACTAGATGACCTGGTGAGTCAGGGGCATTTAAGCAGAGATATTAGCATAATTAGCTCTTGGTGTAAATAAGAAAATGGTGATAATGAGGATAGAGGTCTAGTTAAGAGGCTCTGGGGTAATCAGATAAGCAATAAGGAAGACCACAACTATTTATATCTTCCCTGGACTGGCCTTGCTACTCTTTCCCTAATCTTGCCTAGAGTCCCTAACTCTCACAAGAATAATTTTCTATAAAGATAGGCCTTTTCCCTACATTGCACATTTATCCTTTCTCCTGAAACCTGCAACCTTCCTCTAAGAAACAAGAGGCTAGAACTCTAGGCAGGCCCAGGTCTCGCTGTGTTTTTGCCAGTACATCCCTCACCTGGATGACTGGCGTGTGTGGAGGGTTGGGATGAGGTCCCAGATAAGCTCTGAAGAATGGGAAGTGACCATACTGACTCATCAGAAGTCTCAGAGTTCGGTTAAAGTCTAAGGAAGTCCAATTACCAGAGATTGGCCAGCCTCCAAGCTGAGAAGAAGAGAAACAAGGCTCAGCAAAGGGGTCTCATCTCTGACACCTGAATCCCATTCCTCAGATAGCTACTACTTCCTGACTGTTACTCTGAGCTCTTTGATCTCTCTAGGGCTCCACCTCTATCCTTCTTTCTCCAGCTTCACCCAAGGTCCTAATATTTTCTCAGTGCATTTCCATTTCCATCTTTCTCCTAGAACCTGGGGATCCACCCTCTAGAAAATAAAACGGCAACCCTGAGCATAAATTGATCCTACATAACATGTGTCCATATGAGTCATGCCCCATGTCTCACCTCCTCAATCACTTGTCTGAGGGGACCAGCCCCTGCAGCCTCAATGGCACTTGTGTCCATGCAGGAGTTGTAGAACTGGAAGGCTTTCTCCTCCCCAGACCCCAGATGCCAGGATCCCGGGGTCTCTGGAAAAGAAGCATTAGTGAATTAAAGGAGTAGGGCCTGCACAGAGACAAACAGTGAAGGTGTGAGGCTTATAGGAAAGAAAGGAAAGGCTCATGGGAAAAGGGAAGGAAGGGAGGAAGGGAGAGGTGAGGAAATTTGGGAATATGGGAAGACTGTCTAATTTGGACTGGATCACCTAGAGCAGGGGTCCTCAAACTACGGCCCACGGGCCACATGCAAATACAAAGAATGTATTTGTTCTTGTTTTGTTTTTTTACTTCAAAATAAGATATGTGCAGTGTGCATAGGAATTTGTTCATAGTTTTTTTTTAAAACTATAGTCCGACCCTCCAACGGTCTGAGGGACAGTGAACTGGCCCCCTGTTTAAAAAGTTTGAGGACCCCTGACCTAGATGGAAGAATAACAGCAGGGGAAAAGAGTGTGGAGACGACAATGAGGAAAATAAAGGGAAGGTGAGAAAGAAAATAAGGAGGAAAATACAGGAAACAAAAGGAAGAGAGAGGAATGAGCGAGATACGAATAAAGGAGAAAGGGTAAAAATTGAAGACAGGATGGAGATGAGTCAAGGAATTAAAAAAGTTAGGACATCAAAGAACTTTTAGGGATTGAAGAGAGGAAAGCTCATAATGAAAGGTTTAGCAAAAAGAAGAAACAGGGTGGGCTCCCCTAGTTCAGACTACTCACTCTTTGATTTCCCTAAAATAAACACATGACAATAACCCAAACACATACCCATTAAAATCATCCACCTTCTAATATCTAACACCTCTCCTTCAGTCCTCCTGACATCTTTTCATTCCACTGTAGGCAACAGAATATATCCTAAGCTGTCCTAGCCGGTGTGGTTCAGTGGATAGAGTGTCAGCCTTCTGGACTGAAGGGTCCCAGGTTCGATTCCAGCTAAGGGCATATGCCTGGGTTGTGGGCTCAATTCCCAGTGGGGGGCATGCAGAAGGCAGCTGATCAATGATTCTCTCTCACCATGATGTTTCTATCTCTCTATCATTCTCCCTTTCTCTCTGAAATCAGTCAAATAAATAAATAAATAAATAAATAAATAAATAAATAAATAAATAAAAGAGATTTTTTTTTAAAAAAAGAATTTATCCTAAGCCTATTGTTTCGTTTCATCTCTGTCCCTAAATGAAAGCATGCGCCCCACCAAGGGCTAGCCTACTTCTCTCTGTGTCATAAAGAGAGCACAGGGATGCATTTATTTCTCCTAAATTCCAATTGGTGCCCTGGGGTTTTTAACTTGGTTCTGTTCTTCATGTCTATCTATACTCATTCCTTACACACAGCCATATAAAGTCCCCTCTATCACGTCTCACCCCACTATGCCACTTCGTTCTCACCATCATCTCCCATCATCCATCCCCATTATCCCACTTCTTCAAGTTCAGCTTGCACTCCATGGTCCCAGGTTTCAGCAGAGAACAGATGATTGTCATGGAATGGGGAGTTTATGGGAGGGAGAGGATAACATGACAAGGGGCATTATAGACAAGAAGGATTTGAAGGCTAGAGACTGAAAGTGATGGAGAGAAGAATTAAAGTGCAAAAACTCTTGAGGAGGTGCTGGTGGGGAAGATGCCAAGCATAGAAACAGAAATTGAAAGTGTAAGGGAGATAACAAAGAAGATGGAGCTTGGTAAAAGGGAGGACTTGGAGAGAGTGGAGTAATCACGGATAAATGGAAAGGAAAAGAGGATAGGATTTAGATCAAGACCAAGTGAGGGACTGGAAGAGATGGGTCAGAGGAGGTCTGGAGGTGAAAGGTACTGTAGGAGAAATGCAAACCTGGGCAGTGTTCTGAAAGCCCATTAGGGATGGTGTAGGCCAGCTGTTCCACAACCACACAGGTTTGGGAGTCATGATGGCTCTAGGTTCAGTCACCCATTTGCACAGAGAATCTTTGCCCTGCATTCCTTACCCAGTATTCTCCGAAGTCGGCTCTTGTTCTCCTCAGCAAGGGCCTGAAAAGAATTACTGGTTCCCTTGGCCTTTCCACAGGAAAAGCTGAAGAAGTCAGTGCAGGGTGCCGCACTGGTGTTCCCAGAGGCCAGGTAATGATCCAGGAGATGCCAACACATGGGCATCTCACAGGGACCTGTGGGGGAAACGCTCAGAGCTGGGAGAAAAGAGAGATGAGGGCTCCCCCAAGGGCCTGGGAAAAGGAACATCTGGTGAGGACCAAAGAGAGACCTGGAAGCGGGTAGATGGAAGGGTCAGGATGAGTGGTGAGTTAAATCAGTGAGCATGGAGCCTCAGGGTGATGGACAGATGAAGCCCATGACTGAGTAAGGGCTGATGGGGTTAGGGGTTCCAGGATTCTGCTTACGAGGTCCACAGCTCCGGAAGATGTAGAACAAAAGGACAGAAGAACCAAGGAGCAGGCCTAAAAGCAGTATAGCCATTATCAGCCGCCTGGCCATGGCCCACCATCTGCTCTGTTCAGTGGATTGCCCCTCCTCTGGAGGTCTCTGCATACAGGAAACCAGGTGATGAAAAACACAAAAGGGAGGGGAAGGGTGGAGGAAAGGTACAGGGAGAGGGGAGAGAATAAATAAGTTAGTGCTACGGCCCCTTGTTCCAAGACCATTCTCCCTAACTAGGCCCATGGGCACCACTGGGAGATGCATAGACAAGAGATGTTGCCTGTCCTGGATAAGGACAAAGCAGGTTGTGAGGGATGGGATGCTAGAGCTGGAAGGGTGTCATAAATCTGCCCAGTGTGGGTCAAGGACATCACTTACCTCCTGGCTCCAGAGGGTCCCCATTCCACTCAACAGGTTCAGTCCCCGTGGTCTCCTCACACTTGTCCCCACCCTCCTGAACTGACTGAGCAGGAGGAGAGAGAAGCTGATTCAGGGAGGGGGTACAGTAACGAGAGTTATAGCAGGTCATTTTCACACCTTCTCCATGCATATTTTCATCCCAGGGCAGTGTTCCCAGATGGGCTTCAGAATGAAAATGTCCCAAGGATGTACCACTAGCCCCCTACCCCCAACGTCTCCTGTCCTTTCTCCTTTCTACTCTCCAAGCCTCCCACATCCTCCCCTCCAGTGGCAAGCAGGGCATTCTCACACAGCAGCCGCCCCCACTCCCCAGCTGAGGCCTCTGACTCCAAAATGAAAAAAAAAAAAATTTTTTTTTTCAGGGGACTTGCCGTCTGTCTGCCTGTCCGTCTCTCTGTCCTTCTCTCTGGCTCCCAAAATCCTTCCCGGTTCTGGTCTGGATGCTGAGTCTGAGGAGTAGGATTCAGGAAATGGACCCCCTCCTTCTCCCACCCGTTCTTTGGTCCTGGAGAAGGGGCACTTCTGCCACTGGATGCCCCTGTCCCCATACACACACCATTGGCCTCTGGGTGGAGCCTGGTTATCAGTCAGGAGACACCCTGGCCTCTCCTCCTTTATCTTAGCTTCTCAGGGAAGGCAAAGGGGGGAGGGGGTCCTCACTCCCCAAGCAATCTTACCCTTGGGAGGCTCCTCTTGCCTTGCTCTGCCCTTTTGCCAGAGTCTCTTGTCTTTTATAATGTTCAGAAATAAGTCATGTGCTACTTCCTGATATGTCAGTTCTCCAAATTAGACTATTTCATATACTCATTTGCCTCAAAGTGAGTGGTAAACATGATTCACAGTGAGGGAAAAGAAAACCCCAGTATCCCCAAACTCTCTTTAAAAAGTCCCCATTCTCCAACATCTTAGCAAATTCTTAGCCTTTTCTTATATTCCATTGAGATGTGAGAGAAACCAAAAGTGGAAAAACTAGGTTCACCATCTCATCCTTTACTACATAGATGGTCTGATACTATTGTATTGCTTTTAGAAACTCTGGAACAACATAAATAAATACATGCAAATTATGATAGCTATCATTTTTTGTTGGTCTACAATATGCAAGGCAACATACTAATGATACATTACTTCCTTAGTCCTATACTAATCTGTCAAATAAGGTATGGTTACTTTGTTTTATAGATGAGGAAATTGGAGGTACAGATTGATTAAGAGATTTTTCCAAGATCACATGATTAGTAACTGGTAGAATCCAGATTGAAATCAACTCCAGACTGTCTAGATCTGGAATTCCTGCTTTACACTAGTCCACATAATTTCTATCTGTGAAATAGACTGAGTATACTTGCTGAGTCTATCAGGTGAAGAATGGTAGAACCAAAACTCATACAGAAGGCTTGGAGAGGTAAGATCACAGGGAAGATATGGCCTGTTGAGATGTGAATGCCTCTAACTGCCATGTTGCTTAGAAGAGGAAAGGGAGAAAAAATCAAAACAGTCTGTCTTAACAGTCCCAGGGTAAGGCAAACATTTGAAAATAAAGGAGGCAGAAAATTACAACCAAGGATGCATTATTTTCTAGATAAGATGGTGTGTGTGTCTGTGTGTGTGTGTGTGTGTGTGTGTGTGTGTGTGTGTGTGTTTAACTATAGGGAACGGGCCCTGGAAAGTGTGGCTCAGTTGGGTGGGCATCATCCCATGCACCAAAATGATTCTGGTTAATTCCCAGCAGGGCGCATGCCTAGGTTGCAGCTCAATTCCCAGTAGAGGACATGCAGGAGGCATATATAGTTGGTTGATGTTTCACTCTCACCTTAATGTTTCTCTCTCACCACTCCCCCCTCTCAAAAAACAATTTTAAAAAATCTTAAATAATGATAAGAGAATTAAAGAATTGAATTTGGGCTGGGGGAGAAGAGAAGAAGTAGAAGGAATAGCTTCCCAGGTTGGAGATATGACTGAGATTCCCTATTTCAATTCAGAGTAAGCTTGCCCTGTTGTGTGATAACACAATCAATCAGTAACTAATAAATGTTCTTGGTAGTAGAAGCTCTAAATTAAAAATGAGGGCATCAGGCCCTAGCTGGTTTAGCTCAGTGGATAGAGCCTCAGCCTGAGGACTGAAGGGTCCCAGGTTTGATTCTGGTCAAGGGCACATGCCCAGGTTGTGGGCTTGATCCCCAGTGGGGTGTGTGCAGGAAGCAGTCAATCAATGATTCTCTCTCATCATTAGATGTTTCTATCTTTCCCATTCTCTCATTTCCTCTCCCATACACACACAGCATCTTATCTAGAAAATAATGCATTCTTGGTTGTAATTTTCTGCCTCCTTTATTTTCAAATGTTTGCCTTACCCTGAGACTGCTAAGACAGACTGTTTCAGTCTTTTCTCCCTTTCCTCTTCTAAGCAACATGGCAGTTGGAGGCATTTACATCTCAACAGGCCATATCTTCCCTGTGATCTCACCTCTCCCAGCCTTCTGTATGAGTTTTGGTTCTACCATTCTTCACCTGATAGACTCAGCAAGTATACTCAGTCTATTTCACAGATAGAAATTATGTGGGAGAGACTGGACGGGGAGAGAGGGAGAGAGAGAGAGAGAGAGAGAGAGAGAGAGAGAGAGAGAGAGAGAGAATAATGAGGGCATCAGGCCAGGTAAAGGTGTGACTCTTTGGACTCCCTGGAGACCAGATATAACTAACAGCTATCAATGCAGATTTTTCCATAATCTAATATTGGATATCTTCTTCCTGAGTCTTGTGCTCTTGACAACTCCTGATAGTTTCATCTAGTTCTTGAATTTAATACATCTTGTTGATGACTTAGTACCTAAACTCTTAGCCTTGATTTTTGTGTTTTTCTACCAAAGGTTAATCATTCCTACCTCTTCCTGCAATACTTATCTATGACCCTCCTGAGATATTAGTCAGGTAGTGATGGAATTCAGAATAAAGGTCTGTGGGTATGAAGCTGTATTATAGAACCTAACCTGAGTCTGTCAGGAGTTGAGGATCCAAGGTGTAAATTTAAGGTGATTTTCTTAGAGTGTATTTAAGTTTAAATCTGTACAAGCAAGTGCAAGCACAAACTCTGAAAGATAAGTTCTAGGCCTAAAAGAGGGGGCAGAGCCAATAGTCTGAAGCATAACCAGAAGGAAATTAAGAGGTCAAGGTCAATCTTTAAATTATTAGTTTTTTCTGCAAAAGTAGGGGAGCCTTTGACTGTTGATGTGCGTGGAAATGCTGATTTATAGTTCATAGATAAGAAAATGCCACATTGCCATGTGGCCTGAGATGCCTTGCAATGCTTGAGGGCACATATAACAAGGGCCATCATTTATGTGATATGAGTATTTGTAGGCGTTCATTACATAGACGATTGGCCAAGTTGGGTTCCTGCCATTTCTTCTTTATGTAGATTTCTGCTGGTCTCATATAAGGTGACAATATTTCTGCTGCCACACAGGTAGACCAAGCTCCTCATCCTAGCTAGAAAGCATGTGAAGTTTTCAATAAAGAGGGTGTAATGGTTTGGCTTTAATGTCTAGCAACGATTCACTACCCTTCCCCTCCCACTATGAACAAAACACTTCTCCTCATCCATTGATGTTAGACTTGGCCATGTGACTTGCTTTGGCCAGTGGAATATTACTAATCACGATGAAAATGAAAATTAAGTCTTAAAATTACTTGCATGGCTTGGCTTGACTCTTGCATTCAGGTGATCCTTTATGGGAAAACATGACTTGCTTAGGCTCTGCTCCTTCAGCCTGAGTTCCTGAACAAATGCCTGTGGCAGACCTGCATAAACCTATGTCCTAGGTTCAAGCCCATCCAAATGCAACCTGAAGCATGCTTTAACACAGCCTACATCAGCTGGAAAGTAGTCAAGGCACAGATGCTTATTCTTGTAACCATTGAGCAATGTACACTAATAAAAGAGAAACATGCAAATTAACCATCACTCCACCACTCCACTACACCCACAAGCCACTCCCACCAGCCAATCAGGAGCAAGTATGCAAACTAACCCAACTAAGATGGTGGTAGCCACGAAGCTGGAGCAGCAGGAGGCTTGGGTTGCCCCTGGTGATGGAGGAAGCCAAGCTTCCCACCTGCCCTGGCTGGCCCTGGGCTCTGCTCAAGGCTACAAAGTTTCAATTATAGAAGATAAATAAATCCCAGATACCTGCTTCCAACTCACCCTGGCCTCCACTCAAGGAAGTGCTGAAAAAAGAAAAAAAAAAAAAAGGAGAGGCTGGGAGCTTGGGTTGCCGGGGAGCATGGCCAGCCTGAAAACAGCCATTAGCCCCTCACCCAAGCTGGCCAGGCATCCCCAGCAGGACCACCCCCCCCCCACCCTGAAGGGGCTGTGTGCAGCCTGAAAAGGGCCCTCAGCCCCTCACCCAGGCTGGCCAGGCACCCCAGCGGGACCCCCAACCCTGATCTGGGACACCCTTCAGGGCAAACCAGCTGGCCCCCACCCGTGCACCAGGCCTCTATCCTATATAATAAAAGGGTAATATGCAAATTGACCCTAATAGCAGAACGACTGGAAATGACTGGTCACTATGACACACACTGACCACCAGGGGGCAGATGCTCAATGCAGGAGCTGCCCCCTGGTGGTCAATGTGTTCCCACAGGGGGAGCTCTGCTCAGCCACAAGCCAGGCTGATGGCTGCCAGTACAGCGGTGGTGGCGGGAGTCTCTACCGCCTCCTCAGCAGCGCTTAGGATGTTCGACTACAGCTTAGGCCTGCTTCCTGCTGGCAAGTGGACATCCCCAAGGGCTCCCAGGCTGCCAGAGGGATGTCTGACTGCCAGCTTAGGCCCGATCCCCCAGGGAGCAGGCCTAAGCCAGCAGGTGGACATCCCCTAAGGGGTCCCAGACTGTGAGAGGGCACAGGCCAGGCTGAAGGACCCCCCACTGAATGCACAAATTTTTGTGCAACAAGCCTCTAGTTTTTATAAAGCATTATCATGGTAGTAGTTGACTAAGACAGTGGGCTTAGTAAGATGTTATCCAAATTCTTTGTGAGTATACATACATGAAATTGATACCTTTGTTGACTGAAGTTTCCTTTGTTAAGAGTAATTCCCTGTATCCCTGTCAGATTGGGAAGAAGGAAGTGGTAGCATGGAAAAATACCAAGAAAAATAACGAACAAGGATCTTCTTTTTGAGATGTGTCAACTTGTACACTTTCAGAGTTTAGTCTTCAAGTTTTTGCCATATTCAAATACCAAACCAACTATTACCTAATAATGTTTGATGGACTTACTAATTTAACAGTGATTACATATTCTTATTCTAATCCTATATCTATAAAAGAGATGCACATGGTGTAAATATTAAAGGTAGTCCTTCTATCATTACTTAAATTTCTTCCAAAAATCATAAATTCTACTTTCTCAAAGGTGATCCCCAACTCTCATTATGGCTCCCTTTGAAAATGCAACTAGAATGTCCCCAAACCTGCCTCAGTGATCTGTTTTTTCCTTCTCTTGTCAACTGCCCCAGCATTCCTGGGACATCAAGATTTTTTCGGGCTCATTCAAAATTGGGTTTATTGCTCCTCAGAAGGTAGCTTCTTTGCTTTTGTCACTGAAGTCAATTGATCCTAGAAGTGAATTGCTGGTGATGTACATACCTGAGAGTACCACATTATACAGATAAATATCTCATCCTTGATTTTGATACCTTAACTACTGTAGATAGTAGCTGATTATATGGACAGATAACAAAGGCCACAATCTTCCAAAGGTGAAATTAGATGTTTGAGAGTTTGGAGAATACCAGCCCCAAGGCACTTATATAACACTAGAGGCCCGGTAAACAAAATTTGTGCACTGGCGAGGGTCGGGGGGGGGTTGTCCCTCAGTCCAGCCTGCACCCTCTCCACTCTGGGATCACTTGGGGGATATCCAACTTCCAGTTTAGGTCCAATCCCTGTGAAATATCCCTCTCACAATCCAGGACTGCTGGCTCCCAACCACTCGCCTACCTGCCTGCCTGATTGCCCCTAACCGCTTCTGTCTGCCAGCCTGATCACCCCCTAACCACTCCCCTGCCAGCCTGATTGATGCCTAAGTGCTCCCCTGCTGGCCCGGTCGCCCCTAACTGCCTTTCCCTGCTGGCCTGGTCACCCCTAACTGTCCTCCCCTGCTGGCTCAGTCACCCTTAATTGCCATCCCCTGCTAGCCTGATCGTCCACAACTGCCCTCCCCTGCCAGCCATCTTGTGGCTGTGGGCGCCACCATCTTTGAGGGCATGGCAGTCAATTAGCATATTCCCTCCTTATTGGCTGTGGGCACCGCCATCTTTGCAGCCTGCTGCTCAGTCATTTGGTCGTCCCTCACTAACCCTCCTGCCGGCCTGGTCGCCCCACACAACCTGCTGCTCAGTTGTTTGGTCATCCCTCATTAACACCTCTACCAGCCTGATCACCCCATGCAGCCTGCTGTTCAGTCGTTTGGTCATCCCTCACTAACCCCCCTGTCAGCCTGGTCGCCCCACGCAGCCTGTTTGGTTGTCTGTTCAGTTGTGATGGTTGCTTAGGCTTTTATATATATAGATGGTCAAGCAATGAGGGGTAGTTTAAAGAGTTTAGATAAAAGAAGATTCTGTCTAGGAAGAGACTTCCAAAAAACAGAATCTTCATGACTGAGAAGCTCAATGGTTAAGGCTTTGGCTTGACTCCCAGCTCTGATAATTATTAACTTTATAACTTTGGGAAAGTTTATTATACTTTCATGTTTTCTTGTTCATAAAATGGGAAAAAATAATAGCTTTTAGAATTATAGTGAAGACTGAATTTGCTAAGATGTTGGAAAATGGAGACTTTTTAGAGTTTGGGGATATACTAGAGTTTTCCTTCTCCTCGCCGTGAATCATGTTTATCACTTGCTTTGAGACAAATGAAGATGTTCAAGAGGTTAAATTGGAGAACTTGACATAAGTAGCACATAACTTATGTCATTAAGAAACTCTAGGTGGGTGCCTGCCCTGAGATGCACATGTTTGGACACAAGATGCACTTCTATGGATGTGCACCTTCCACATACTTTCCGTGCTCTGTAAATCTCATGGAGTGAATTGGCCATCAGCTGACTTGGAATGTACATGCTGCAGGGCTTCCTGCCAGAAGAAAGGCTACCCAGACAGAAGTGGTTAGACATACACCCTTGGGAGTAAAAATTAAGGCAAAATTGAAATCAGTAAACCAAAGGAAGCATAATCCAATTTGGAGAACTTTGATCCGATGTTTCTAGTGAGAATAACTCTGACGAGCCCATAAGAGAGTGTCCCATAAGGGAGAGACAACTTTGGACATTAGTCTCTTAATTTGCCAAGACAGAGGAATCCAACACTAGATTAAAAGTAAAACTTTTTCCATCCTTATTTCTACCCGCTTCCCAAGCATCAACCTGAAAGGAACCACAACTGCAGTTGCAAGTTAGAAAGGAGATAGGTAGAGAAAGAGAGGAGATTCTGACCATGAGCTGCATTTCCCACTGCATTCTTCAAGCCTGAGACAAGTGCAGACAGGCAAAGGACAGAAATTTTGAAAGAGACAATGATCCAGAGTTTTGGTGGTAGAGTGCCCATTTTATTACCAGGAAATGACTGGGAGACTTCTTATTTTCTAAAGTACCTGGGAAAAGCCCCTGGATCTCACGCAGTGGTGCTGAACAAGTTGACAGAACAGGTTTTGCATGAATAGTTGTAGAAAAGAATAAAGACAATTCTGCTTCCACCTTGCTGAGTCTAACTCCATTATTAAATCAGTCACATTAACTTCATGACCAAGGACAAGGAACTTCACTTGTTTCATCATGTGGAAAATGAGGGGAAAATATTTATGCATGATTTCATTAAATCTGTCTTATCAATACAAATGGCATTAAAAATTTAGCACTGGATGGTCCTATTTAATGTTCAGTAGGTTTTCTGTGCTGTACAAAGGATTGATGAACAACAATTTTCCCACTTATAACAATAGGAAACCAAATAATAGGACAAGTTTTGTGGTCTTCCTCTGTGAAGCTTAAACACACACACACACACACACACACACACACACACACACACACACGAAATATGACTGGCTTGTTTGGTAGTGCACCAGTAATTTATTGCTCCATAATGAACAATGCCAAAATTTGGTGCCTTAAAAATAATTTTTTTGGCTCTCCATTCTATGGCTTGGCAAATTAAATACAGCTGGAGTGTCAGCTGTGCCCATTTATAGTGCTTGGTTTCAAGTAACAGGCCAGCTCAGAGCTGCTTAGACCAGAACGGGCTCACAATTTGGTGGTTGGCTGGAACTATTGGCCAAGGTGTCTGAGATCTCCCCCATTGAGCACCCCCAGAGGCCAGCTCAGGCTTGTTCCCATGACAACTGCATTTCAAGAGAGCAGAGTAGAAGCTGCAAGGCTCTGGAGACTTACATTGAAAATGTGTACAATATAACTTTTGCCATATTTGATTGGTCAACACAAGTCTCAAGGCCAGCCCAGGTTCAAAGAACAGAAAAATAAAGTCTACCACTTGAGGAGATGAATTGTAAAGAGTTTGCATCTCTGTTTAATATGCCACAGGGAGAAGAACAGCCTTCCCTGTGAGGCAACATGTCATGAAGAGATCACCAAAGTAAGAATCAGAAAATCTGTTTTTCAATCCTACATTTTTCATAAACTAGTTGTGATTTTTTAACCTAATTATTCATATCTGTAAAATCTAGTACTCAAAGCCTATGACTCTAGGTTTCTGATTTAGTCTCTCTTTCTTCTATGGGGGCTTTAGAAGTTTCTATAAGTTTAAGGCCAGAGCATGAGCATCAACTACTTAGAGATAACCATAGACCAGAGAAGGAACAACCTAAGCCCACCCACCCTCACTCCTGAAAGTTTTAGCCAAAGGGATGTGAGCGGAAGTGTGATAGTAGCTATTTGGAATCTTTCTTAGGAGATAATTGGCACCTCCCATTGCCTCTCCATTTATTTTGTCCCTCACTCCATTCTTCTGCCTGGAAAGTATATGCTTCATGGATTATAAGGATAAGATAGACACTCTAGGGATGTCAGACTTGTGAGATGGAAGGAATCCATTGTCTGTGTGGCTATGGACTTTATGGAGATAAGTGGCCATACCAGCCCTGAACTGTGTCTCTACAGACTTTTTTTTCTGTGAAAAAATTACTCTTCTTTGAGTTATTGTAATTTCTTCTATCTCTCAGAATTGACTCCAGTCTTACTAGAACAGACATCACTATCTAAGAAAAATTAGATTAACATCTATCCACCCAGAGTTGTTAGATACAGATGACCATATTGTGAACTGCACAACTCTAAGGATTGTCAATTACATGGTCTAGGATGTGGATGATTTTCTATCAGTTGTGCCACATGACAACCCTTAAGAACAAGTATAGTGTGAAAAGGGGAAGTAGAACTCATACTGCTAAGTTGTGCCTATAATGCTTGCTGGTTCACCCAGAGACCTTGATATCCTTGTTCAAACTGTTCAACTTGGCATTATTTTTATGAATTTTTTTAACTGTTAGAGTCCTTCCAGGGAAACAAACCACTCTAGGTATTTCAAACAGAGGATATTCAATACTTGTAATTGGGTACACAGATGATAGAAGAATTGAGAAGCCATATGGATGGGGGGACAATGAGAAACCCCTAAATCATCAACAACAAAAAACTACTACCACCCATAAGGCTACTGGAATGAAGGGAAGGACGTTGTTAATAGAGCCCTGGATCAGGGATCACCCAGCAGAACATGGAATCATATTGGATGTGCTCAGCAAACTGGGACTGTAGAAAAAAAGGCTGCCCAGTGAGAGTTGTAGCCACAGAGTAGATACAGCTACCACTGGAGGTGCACCCTGAAGCAGAGAGAAAAAGAGAAACACTGTGGCTTCCTCTCTACTTCTACCTTATTCCTCTTGACTGCATCTTCCTAGAAGTCAGAGGGGAAGGGGCCTTGGGAAACTTAGTTCCTTCTAATAAAGAGTATGCAGAAGAGGTTATGCAGAAGAGGTCAGGTCTGATCTGCAAACAGACAAATTACTATGAGTTTTTGGTTCACTTGTAAAGCTCTGAGCACATGCACTACTGCATTAAGACCCAGATGATCAAGAGTGACTCAAAGCTGGGAAGAAAACTCTATCTTCTCATGTGGAGAACTTATCAATATCTTGGGGATTACATGTTTTTATCCTCTGGAAACAGCATCCTTGGAATGGACATTGCTATTCTCATGGCACTACAATCTATAGATCTGATACAATCTTTATCAAATTTCCAATAATATTTTTTACAGAAATAGAAAAAATCCTAAAACTTATATGGAACAATAAAATACTTAGAATAGCCAATGAAATCTTGAAAAAGAATAACTCATCTGTAGGCATCACAGTTCCTGATTTCAAATGTGTGTATTACACAGTGATATGAATCAAAACCATATGATATTCCATCAATGAACAAATGGAATTTAGAATTAAAAACATGTTTACCTTAGCATCCCCCAAAATTAATTCCATAAGTATAAATCTAACAGAACATGTACAAGATCTGTCTGAGAAAAACTACAAAACTCTGATGAATAAAATTATGAATAGGTAAACTCAATATTGTTAAGATGTTGTTTTTTCCCCATTGATCTATAGATTCCATGCGATTCTAATCAGAATACCAGCAAGATATTTTGTGGATATTGATAAACTGATTTTAAAGTTTATATAGAAAAACAAAAGATCCAGAATAGCCAAAACCATATTGAACGAAAAGAACAAAATTATAGGACTGACACTACTTAACTTCAAAGGCTTAGTATAAAGTAACCATAATCAATACAGTGTGGTATTGGTTAAAGAATAAAAAGAGAAATCAATGGAACAAAATAGAGGGGGAAGAACTAGACTCCCATTAATATTATGAGGGGATGAGGTCACATATGTAATACCTAAATCAATAAAGAAATTAAAGATTTGCCCTGACCAGTTTGGCTCAGTGGATAGAGCGTCGGCCTGCTGACCGAAGGGTCCCAGGTTTGATTCCAGTCAAGGGCATGTACCTTGGTTTCGGGCACATCCACAGTAGAGGGTGTGCAAGAGGCAGCTGATTGATGTTTCTCTCTCATCGATGTTTCTAACTCTCTATCCCTCTCCCTTCCTCTCTGTAAAAAATCAATAAAATATATTTTAAAAAAAGATTGAAAAAAATATTGTCAACTGATCTTTGATAAAAAAGCAAAGACAACGCAATGCAAAGAGAGTCTTTTCAACAAATGGTGCTGGACCAACTGGACATCCACATGCCAAAAAAAAAAAAAAATCTAGACAGACCTTTATACTTTTCACAAAAGTTAACCCAAGATGGATCACAGTCCTAAATATAAAACTCAAAACTATAAATGTATAAACTCTTCTATTCTTAAAATATTAATGTTTATTGCATGTAATCTATATAATAAAAGGCTAATATGCAAAATGTCCCCTCGACTGGGAGTTTGACCAGGAGTTCTACCAGGGGTTGGGGCTGGACAACTGGCTATGACCCTTCCCCAAGCCAGCCAGACCCCACCCGTGCATGATTTCATGCACTGGGCCTCTAGTATTATATTTAAAATCTTTTTTCTTAAAATATTTATGTTTATTGCATGTAACGTTATTATACTTAAAATCATTTTTATTGAAATATTTTAAAAAATAAGTGTAAAAAAACAAAAACTATAAATGTCTAGAAGGTAATAGGAGAAAACCTATATGATCTTGAGTATGGTGATGACTTTTTAGATAAAACACCAAAGGCATGATTCATGAAGGAAATAATTGATAATCTGGACTTCATTAAAATTAAAACTTCTGCTCTGTGAAATACAATATCAAGAAAATGAGAAGAGCCCTAACCGGATTGGCTCAGTGGATAGAGCATCCGCCTGCGGACTGAAGGGTCCCGGGTTCGATTTCGGTCAAGGGCATGTACCTTGGTTGTGGGCACATCCACAGGAGGGGGTGTGCAAGAGGCAGCTGATGGATGTTTCTTTCTCATCGATGTTTCTAACTCTCTATCCCTCTCCCTTCCTCTCTGTAAAAAAATCAATAAAATATATTTTAAAAAAAAGAAAATGAGAAGAAAAGCCAGAGATTGAGAGAAAATATTTGCCAGAGACACATCTGATAAAGGACTATTATCCAAAAAATACACACACAAAAAAACCTCTCTTAAAACCCGACAATGAGAAAACAACTTGATTAAAAAATGGCCCAAAGATCTTAACAGATACATCACCAAAGAAGATAAATAGATGGAAGATAAGCATATGAAAAGATGCTCCACATTATATAGCATTAGGGCAATGAAAATTAAATGGCAATGAGATACCACTACACACCTATGAGAATGGCCAAAATCTAGAACACTGAGGACACTGAATACTGTTAAGGATGTGTTGCAATAGGAACATTCATTAATTACTGATGGGAATGTAAAATGATGCAGCCACATTGGAAGACAGTTTGGTGGTTTCTAACAAAACTAAACATACTCTTATTATATAATCCAGAAACCATGCTCCTGGGTATTTATCCAAAGGAGTTAAAAATTTATGTCCACACAAAAACCTGCACACAGATGTTTATAACAGCTTTATTCATAATTGCCAAAATATGGAAGCAACTAAGATGTTCTTTAGCAGGATAATGGATAACCTGTAGTATATTCAGACAATGAAATATTATTCAGTGCCATAAAGAAATGAGCTATCAAGCCATGAAAAGACATCGAGGAAACTTAAACGGATGTTATTAAGTAAAAGAAGCCAATCTGAAAAGACTACATACTGTATGACTCTAACTATATGACATTAGGGAAAAGATAAAACTATGGGGAACTCATACAACTTAACAAAAAGAAGATAAACAATCCAATCAAAACATGGGCAAAGGATCTAAATAGACACCTTTCAAAAGAGGACATTCAGAAAGCCAAGAGACATATGAAAACATGCTCAAAGTCACTAATCATCCGAGAGATGCAAATAAAAATAACAATGAGGTACCATCTCATACCTGTCAGAATGGCTATCATCAACAAATCAACAAACGACAAGTGCTGGAGAAGATGTGGAGAAAAAGGAACACTCATGCACTGCTGGTGCAGTCACTATGGAAGACAGTATGGAGTTTCCTCAAAAAACTGAAAATGGAACTCCCATTTGACCCTGTGATCCCACTTCTAGGAATATATCCCAAGAAACCAGAAACACCAATCAGAAAGGATATGTGCACCCATATGTTCATAGCAGCACAATTCACCATAGCTAAGATCTGGAAACAGCCTAAGTACCCATCAGTAGGTGAATGGATTAGAAAACTGTGGTACATCTACACGATGGAATACTATGCTGCTGTAAAAAAGAAGGAACTCTTACCATTTGCAAAGACATGGATGGAACTGGAGAGCATTATGCTAAGTGAAAGAAGCCAGTCAATGAAGGAAAAATACCACATGATCTCATTCATTCATGGATAATAGAGACCATTATGAACTTATGAACAATAATAGTTCAGAGGCAGAGCTGCCTCAAACTGATTGTCAAACTGCAGCGGGAAGGCCAGGGAGGGTTGGGGGGCAGGAGGGAGGGGGGTAAGAGATCAACCGAAGGACTTGCATGCATGCATATAAGCATAACCAATGGACATAAGACACTGGCGGGTAGGGGAGGCCAGGGGATTATCAAGGGCGGGGGCGGGGGAAAAGGACACATATGTAATACCCTTTGTAATACTTTAAGCAATAAAACAATTAAAAAAAAACAATGGATACTGTATAATAATCAGTGGTTATCAGGGATTGTGGGGGAGTGGGAATAGGGATTACTAAGTAGAGCACAGAGGAATTTGAGAGCAGTAAATCTACTCTGTATATTATAATGATGGATACATGCCATTATACATTTGTGCAAACTCATAGAATATATAACAAGAGTTCATTCATCCTAATGTAAGCTATGACTTTGGGTGATGTTGATGTGTCAATATAGGTTCATCTATTGCAACAAATGTTCCACTCTAGTAGGGGATGATGAAAATGGCGGAGACTATATATGCCTGTGTAGGGGTACGGAGTATATGAGAAATCTCTGCACTGTCATCTTAATTTTGCTGTGAATATAAAACTGCTCTAAAAAGATAAAATCTTAAAAAAAAAACACAGTACAATGCTGGCATAGAGACAGACTTAGAGATCAGTGGGACAGAATAGAGATCCCAGAAATAAACACATATATATATATATATATGTATATATATATATATATATATATATATATATATATATATATATATATATATAGTCAACTAATCATAGACAAGGAACCCAAGAATACACAACGTGGAAAGGATAGTCTCTTCAACAAATGGTGCTGGAAAATTGGATATCCACATGCGAAAGAATAAAATTGAACCTTTATCTTACACCATAAACACAAAAACTAACACAAAATGAATTAAAAACTAAAATGTAAGACCTAAATTTGTGAAACTCGCAGAAGAAAACATAGGAGAAAAACTTCTGACATTGGGATTGGCAGTAATTTCTTGAATATCTCACCAAAAGCACAGGCAACAAAAGGAAAAATAAACAAGTTTGACTACATCAAAATAAAATGATTCTGTACAGAAAAAGAAACAATCAACAAAGTAAAAAAAAAATGTATAAAATGGGAGAGAATCTTTTTAAACAATAGATTAGGTAAGGGGTTAATATCTAATCTATTAGATAAGATACTCATACAATTTGATACAAATAAGTAAACAAAACAAATAATCTGATTTTAAAATGGGCAGAGGAGCTGAATAGACAGACATTTTTCCAAAGACATACAAAAGGGCAACAAGTATGTGAAAAATGCTCTTCCTCACTAATCATCAGGGAAATGCAAATCAAACCCACAATGAACTATCACCTCACACCTGTTAGAAAGGTTACTGTTAAAAAGAGAAGAGATGAGGTTCTGGGTAGGTAGCTCAGCTGGTTAGAGCATCATCCTGATACACCAAGGTTGCTGGTTCCATTCTTGGTCAAGGCACATGCAAGAATCAACCAATGAATGTATAAACAAGTGAAAAGACAAATTGATGTTTCTCTCTCACTCTCGCTCTCTCCCTTCCTTTCTCTCTCTAAAATCATTGGGGGGAAAAAAAAAAAAAGGAAGACTTCGGATTAGTGCTGGCGAGGATGTAAATTGGTGCAATCACTACAGAAAACAGTACAAATATTCCTGAAAAAAAAAATAAAAATAGAACTACCATATGATCCAGCAATCCCACTTCTGGGTATATATCCAAAGGAAATGAAAGCAGGATCTTGAAGGAATATCTTCATTCCCATGTTCACTGCATTATTCACATAATAGATGGAAAGCTATGGCAACAAAAAGAAAATTATATATATATATTCAGCCATAAAAATGAAGGTATTATGCTAAGTGAAATAAGTCATACAGAAAAAAAAACAAATACTGCATGATATCACTTATATATGGATTCTTACAAAAGCTGAACTCACAGAAACAGAGCTGCCAGGGGTGGCGGTGAATAGGGGATGGGGTGGGCAAAATGGAGAAATACTTGTCAAAGACTACAAACCTCCAGTGACAAGATGAATAAATTTGGGGAATCTAATGTACAGCATTGTGACTACAGTTAACAATACTATATCATATACTTGAAAGTTGCTAAGAGGATAAATCTTAAATGTTCTTACTACCAAAAAAAAATACTAGTTATATGAGGTAATGGGTGTATTAATTAACCTTATTGTGGCAATCATTTTGCTTTTATTTATGTGTATCAGATAATCACATTGTACACCTTAAACTTACACAGTATTATATTTCACTGAAGCTGCAAGGAGAAAGGTCACCCTTGCCAGTGTGTGTGGGTGTCATCAATTTGCTGGGGGCTGGAATAGAAGAAAAAGGCAGGGGAAGGATGAAGTTGCTGTCTTTGCTTGAGCTGGGACATCCATCTTCCCCTGCCTTTGGACACTGGTGCTCCTGATTCTCAGGCCTGCAATCCATAAAAGGAAGAATTAATAAATTGCACTTTATCAAAATTAATAACTTTTGCTGTGCAACAAACAATGTTAAGAGGATGGAAAGACAGAGTGCACACTGGAAAAATATTTGCAAACCACACATCCAACAAAGAACTCGTATCTAAAATACATAATTACGAAAACCTCTTGCCCTGGCCTGTGTGATTCAGTTGTTTGGGCATTGTCCAACCAAAAAGTTGCTAGTCAATTCCCGGTCAGGGCACATGCCTGTGTTTTGGGCGCCATCCCAGTACGGAGCATGCAGGAGACAGTTGATCAATGTTCAGCTCTCACATCAATCTTTCTCTTTCTCTCCCTACCTCACTCTCTAAACTCAACATTAAAAAACAAACAATCCAAATTGCAAGTGTACAGTAGACATGGAGAGACATTTCTCCAAAGAGGATATGAAGATGACACATCTATCTAACCCCAGATTCTCATGAGGCTAGTCCTGGGTTGTTTTCACTTCTTAATTGAAAAAAAATAAGATATCCAAATTTATCATGAGATAATAAGAATGTGTGTATTTTGCCTCTGTTCCTGTTCTAGATCTTGGGTGGCTGTTGCGGTAGAGTCTCCAAGACAATTCGCTTTTGGGCACCCGGAGTCTCCCAAGCAAACCTTATTTTGAAATGAACTTTTCTTACTTTGCTTTCCAGATTGTTTTCTACATTTTTTAAAGCCTGTGGTCTGTAAATATAGAACTGGCGGATGCAACTTGATTTTAGTATAGCAGTTTGAGTTGCAGTGCCAACGCTATGCTTAAAATGTAAGAGTGTTGTTAATGGATTTGCACTCTCTATATTTAAGACTAGGTTACTCAAGCTTGGAAGGCGTAACCACTCTTGATAAGAGTCAGAACCACACTTGGTGGTTCTCCAACAAAGAGATGACCCAGAAGCTGGCTGGCTGTAGATGTCCGAAGCTACAGGGCACACACCCTGTTCAGGCTACTAGTCCCAAACTCACTGAGACCCACTAAAAGTGTTGTTCCCGCCCTGAGGAAACCTGAGCACAGCCAGTTTCCCAGAGAGCTCACAGATTATCGAGAAGACCTCCCTACTTCTCTCCCAACACTTCCATACCGGGAGTCTTCAACCTTTTGATTTCAGTTTCTCCCTGTGACTAGAGGTGAATTAGAGCCAGCAAGCTTTGTACTTTGAGATTCACTTTGAGAAATAAGGACTCCATTCTAGCTCCACCCTATAACAAGAAAGATCATCAAGTGAAGTGAACTTCAACCACCATTCTTGTATTTATGGATGACTGATAGTACTTCCAGGTCTTGTCTACCTTTGCAGCAGGTATTTGTTATATAGCTGTTATATTCTCTGATGAGGTCATAGCATCTCTGTTCTGTGTGATAACTCAATGCCCAGCATATATTGAAACAACTGTGCTCGTGGCTCCTGCTTCTGACTATGACATATGGGGGCCTCCCATAGTCTCAGACAGTCTGTTACCTTTTCCAAGCCTCCACTCCACCTTCTTACCTAAGTATTTTTGAGAATTGCTATGTCTGAGTAGATTTTTTTTCTTTTTATTTATTGATTTCAGAGAGGAAAGGAGAAGGAGAGAGAGATAGAAACATCAATGATGAGAGAGAATCATTGATCAGCTGCCTCCTACACATCCTCCATTGGGGATCGAGCCCGCAACCCAGGCATGTGCCCTTGGCCGGAATCGAACCTGGGACCCTTCAGTCCACAGGCTGATGCTCTATCCACTGAGCCAAGCCGGCTAGGGCCTGAGTAGATTTTTTAAAAGAGGCCATAGGAAATAGCTGTGAATAGGGATGGGGCAGGGCAAGGGTAGGCAGTGTTTTGGAAGCCAGAGAGAGAGAGACAGAGAATAAACATGCATACAAATAAACACTGCAATGTTAGGTAGTGACCACTACTGTGAAGAAAACTAAAGCAGGAAAAGGGAGTAGAGAGATATGGAGGGTGGTGGGAATGAAGCACCATGTTTGATGTGATCTGACATTTGGGCAGGAATAAAGGAGATAACCATATGATCTGAGGCAAGACTTTGAACTTTTCTTTATGTGTGATGGGAAATCAATGGATAGTGTCTGAGTGATCATCCAGTCCCCTGGGAAGGGAGTGTTGAATAGAAGCAGAAAGGCTGGTTAGGAGGCCATTAGAATCACTACAAAATCCAGAAAAGAGAAGATAAAGATACAGATTAAGTGATAGCAATGGAAATGGCAAGCAGCAGCTGAAATATAGATATATTTCAAGATAGTACCAATAGGACTAGTTGATACATTCCAATGTGAGATGAGGTGAGAGGTGAAAGAGATGCAATAACAAAATGTCTAGGTTTGATACCTGAAAAGCTGGAGGAACTGTGGGAAAGAAAATTGAAGGAGGAATAAGCTGTGAATGGGTACATGTATTAGGTTCTGTTTAAGTGTTTAAAGGATGCTTACTAGACAGTGAAGTAGAGATGTTGAGTACAAAATTAAAGAGAAACATCTATAGTTCAAGGGAAAGGTCAAGAATAGAGGTAACAAATTGGAAGTCTGAATTTAGTTTATTTTTAAAGTCAAGGGTCCAGAGGAAATCCCCTAGGGATGAATCTTAGAGGTCAGATCATGGGTCTGTCCAACATTTGATGGCTAGAAAGAGAAGAGCCAGCAAAGGAGATTAATTCAGGGCATGTTAGGATTTTTCATGTGTGCGTGTGTGTGTGCATGCGTGCGTGTGTTTATTTTTTTAATTGGTAGATGTCACAGCTATCCAAGAGATATAATGGGAAACATATGGGTGACCATAAAGATATCTTTATATACTATTACTAGAGGCCCATTGCATGAAGAGATTCGTGCAATAGGCCTTCCTTTCCCTGGCTGCCAGCACTGGTTTTCCTCCAGCACCCGGGACCCAGGCCTTTGCTCTGGCCACAGCAAAGAAGCCAAGCCTCTTCAGTCTTCAGTCGTCTTCAGTCTTTAGTCATCTTCAGTCTTCACTCTGTGCCTGCATATGCAAATTAACCTCCATCCTTGTTGAGTTAATTTGCATGCTCATCCTGATTGGCTGGTGGGCATAGCAGAGTGACACCAATTTGCATGTTTCTTTTATTAGTGTAGATTATATTTATCAGAGGTTTACCAATTTTCTTCTCCTCAAATAACCAACTTTTAATTTGATATAATTTATACCACATATTTTCCATATTAATAACTTACATTATTTTCCTCTTTTGTTTTAGATTAATACTTTGTCCTATTCTAGAATTTTATAGTGTGATAATTTTTCATTAATCTCTCTTTTTAAAAATTTCTTATTACAGACCTCTTAGAATACATTTTCTTCTAAACACTGTTTGGCCACATCTGAACACATTCTGATATGCAGAGCTGTGTTTATTAATGCTTTAAAATAGGTTTCTATTGAATTCTTAATTTCTTTCCTAAGCCAATTTTTACTTACAAAAATATTTTACTATCTCACAAAATAAAAGAATTTGTTACTATTTTTATTATTAATTTCTTCTTCAAATCTATTGTGGTTAGAGAAGGTATTGAGAAGAATTCCTGCTATTAGGAAGTTTTTTCATCTAATTTCACAAAAGTGTGTTAAGATTGCCTGAATAAATGGATTGTCCAAGTGTCAATATATTCATTAATTTGTTTTATTGAGTAACTAGAGGCCCAGTGCACAAAATTCATGCATGGGGGTCCCCTCAGCACAGCCTGCACCCTCTCCAATCCGGGACCCCTTGGGGGATCCTGGGGATAGGGCCTAAACTGGCAGTTGGACATCCCTCTCACAATCCTGGACCACTGGCTCCTAATTGCTCACCTGCCTACCTTCCTGGTCACCCTCAACTGCCCTCCCTGCCAGCTTGGACACCCCCAACTGCTGGCCTGGTCGCCCCACACAGTCTGCTGTTCAGCTGTTTGGTCATCCCTCACTAACCCCCCTGCCTGCCTGGTCATAGGCAGCCATCTTGTGAGGGCTTGGGGGTTAATTTGCATATTACCTCTTTATTATATAAGATGTCAGTCCTTTTCTTCCCTGCCTCCCTTCCCCAAGAAGCACCACTCTTTTTGAGGTAATCCTGACGAATAAGAATTACATTATGGGTCCTATTACTGAGAGTATGAGCAGTTTGTGGTGAGTGCTATTACTCCTTAATGATTATTTGTGGTGACTGAGTGAGCCTCCTGGGCTGCTGCTTTCCTACTGTGACCTCTGCATTGAATGATGCCATAGAACTTCTGTGTCCATTTCTGGTTGTAACCGCTGTTAAGATTGGATCTCATCTCCAGCTCAACCATTGCTGTTGCCTGGGAAGCTCAATTCTATTCCCTGAACCCTTTGCACTGATGAGTACATGAGCCAACCACAGTATGCATCCCCTGGCTACTACCTGGAGCTAATGCTTCCTACATTTGAGGGCCTCATTTGAGATCTTCTCAAAGTGCTGAATTCAGCCAAAAACAAATCCATATTTGCCCCTGGGATGTACCCATCTTGGGAAGCCACTATGTTGTTAAGTCTAATTCTGCCTTCCTTCTCCTGCCACATCTGAAATGTTAAAGTTCTAGCATGCTTGCTCCCTGGACTTGCCAAGGTAGCTCATAGTCTGATACTGTGCAGCTTTCACCACAAATGCATTATTTTGTCACTATCTCTGGGCTATCAGAGAACCAGATGCGACAGCCAGATTAACCATGCAACTGTTTATTAGGGAAATGCCTGGGAGAAATATAGGGAGGGAGCAAGAGAAGGCTGGGAGAGTCCTCAAGCACAATGCAAGTCTGGCCTGGAGGGACGAAGGAGAGAGGGAAGGTAGGTGGAAGCATTCCAGAAGACCACATAGTCAAGGCAGCTTGGGAAATCATCCCAGGATGATTTCCTCCAGCTGAAGCTTCAGTCAGAAGAATCCCTTGTCCCCAGGAATGGGTGTGCCTTAGATACCATGGGAGCGGCCTGTGGGTAGCAGAGCCTCCCACGGTGAAGGGTTTCACAGCCCAGCAGCTGGAGCTCTCCTCAATTACTCCATGTACTTGGAGGTCTACAAAGAGAGTTCTGATGGCTGCCCTACTCTGCTCCATTCTAAACATGTTTTCATGAAAAGTTTTAGTGCTATATTTGATCAAATGTAAAATTATTTAATTATTCTTTTCTATTATGCCTTCCCATTATCTTACATAGTGACCGCTATGATTAATAATTTATGCATTGACATCTGTTATAGTGAATATCATTTATACCTTCTCTATAATTTAGTAGTAGCATCTTAGTTCATCTTCTATTTTTAAACTTTACAAATTGGCTATACTTTTCAATATTGAATGAGACTTTTCTTGAGAGTTGTTTTACCTTCTGAGAAATAGTTCTCCCTCCTATACTTCTTTTGTTTTGCTTTAACAATCATGCTTTTTTATGCACAGAGTACATTGGCATGTACTATTTTCTAAAATGGGTTGAAGATAGCTGTATTTAACTCAATTCCACAAGATTAATTAAAAAAACAGTCTAATCTCTATATTAAACACCAAAGCAGAAACTTTGGATTCCTTTCTCTGACATAAAGTTTTGCACTAATTATTCCATGTCTGAATGTGTGCTTCATTCATTATCTCTCTGATCTCACCTGTGGTTTTTAGTCTCCATTATACTGATCGTGACAACCATCCAGTAGCTGTCATGGTTTTCCATTAAATCCCTCCAACATAATTTTTCTACCTAGGGAGCTGCTAAAAATAACTTTCAAATGTTATTTACAGGTGAAATATGTGATCAGAAATTCTGTCTCTGGTCTTTGAAGCTGTAAGAAATCTTTCTATTTTTTTACCAAATGATTGATCACTCAACCAGAAAACAATGATCTTTGGATGAACTGTTTTCTTTGAGAACTTAAAAGTACTGCGCTATTTCATGATTTTATTATTTAAATTCTAAAAGTGGTAGTCATCCTAATCTATAATCTTGTGAATATTATCAGTTCCTTTTCAGATTCATATATCATTATTACACTACCATTGCAATGAAGGTGGAAGCAAATAAATGTTAGCTTGCTCACCCTTCTGTGTGTGTGTGTGTTATTAGCCAGGATGTTTCTGGCTGTGAAGGACAGAAACCCAACCTGAACTAACTTAGGCCATGGGAAGAATTGCTTTCCCACACAACCACAAACCAGGAAGTGGGGCAGTGGTGGAGCTGGGCTGTTTTGCTCTCCATGTCTCATCATGGTGCCTTTCTGATTTTGGCTCCATCATCTCCTACAACCTGGCTTTCTCCACATGGGTGGTGGCAGCCCCAGGGATACACGTTCCTTAATTCTCACCATCAAGAAGAAATGATTCTCTCCTCCAAGTCCAGTTTGAAAAAATGCCACAAAAGAGCTGTGATTGGTCTTGCCAGGTCAGGTGGATACTACATCATCAATTATAATTGGGGTGAGGTGGCGGTGTTCATAAGGTTGACTCATTATGGGTTAGGTGTTTGCCTTCAGGCCTATCGTTTGGGTCAGGAGCATAGACTTGGAAAGAAACTTGCATATTCTTTAAGCCAAATGTTTGCAAAGGGGAGAGAAGCATTTCCCAAGAGAATAGGGTGCTGCCCCAGAGAAAGAAGGCATGAGTTTCAGGCAGACAAAACAATCTCTCTTCATTATAATAACTTTTACTGATTTGAAATCCCCTATTTAAGAACTCTGCCTAAACACCAAACAGAATTATTACACACCATTCTCTAGCTCAGTCATTTTTATTACTTTATCTTAATCCAATTATGATTTGGTTTGGATTTGATTTCCTAATCTATCCCATCAATTAGACTTTTGGGGTTAACAAAAATATTCTTCTTTCTAAACATTTAAAAAATAACATTGCCCTGGTCAGTGTGACTCAGTTGGTTGGAGCATCATCCAGTAAACCAAAAGGTTGTGGGTTCAGTCCCTGGTTTGGATACATACAGGAGGCAACTGATCTCTCTCTTTCTCTCTCCTTCCCTTGCTCCCTTTCTCCTTCCCCTCTCTCTAAAATCAATAAGCATGTCCTCGAATGAGGATTAAAATAATAATAATATCAGCCGAAACCGTTTGGCTCAGTGGATAGAGCGTCAGCCTGCAGACTGAAGGGTCCCAGGTTCGATTCCGGTCAAGGGCATGTACCTGGGTTGCGGGCACATCCCCAGTGGGAGATGTACAGGAGGCAGCTGATCGATGTTTCTCTCTCATTGATGTTTCTAACTCTCTATCTCTCTCCCTTCCTCTCTGTAAAATCAATAAAATATATTTAAAATAATAATAATAATAATATCAAATAATATTGCTATGTGTAAAGTAAAATGTGAAAGTTTCTGAACTGCTGTCCATTCCCTCTTCCTCCCAAATTCCCAATCAACTCTTAAACAGTTTGGTGTATATCTTTTAAAATATTTTTAAAATATCTTTTTATTTTTTAATCAACATAGAATATTATATTAGTTTCAAATGTCTGGTGTTTATCTTTATAACTCCTTTCCATTCATATTTTTCTAAATATGTTTTTATTGATTTTAGAGAGAGATAGAAACATCAAGGAGTGACATTGATTGTCTGCCTCCTGCATGCCCCCTACTGCGGATCAAGCCCAAAACCCAGGCATGTGCCCTGACTGGGAATTGAACCAGTGCACTCTTGGTTCATGGGTCAACACTCAACCACTGAGCCACACAATATCTTAACATACAAGTGTTAACATGCATGCACATAAACAGAAAATTTTAAAAAAATACATAATGCTTCACATGATGTTTTACAACTTGGCATTTTCATAATTTTTAAATACTCAGTTTTATACATCAATATATAGTATCCCCTCCATCTATTTAATAACTACATAGTCTTCTATTGTATGGATATAACATAGTTATGGATATAACATAATTTTCTCACCACCCCAGACAACGCAGGGAGGAGAATGCCAACGGGACCTCCTATGTGAGGCCCACCTACCCCCAACCCCCCACCACAGACACCATCCTGGACCGTTCAGCAAAGCAAGAGTCAGTGAGACCCCAGGTGATTGCAGCTGACATCTGTAGGACCAACTCTGTTGGGGAAGGAAGTACAGCTCAGAACAGGGATAATCAAGGTGTGAGACTCAACGCAAACACAGCCTCTGGGCTAAGGAGTTTCTGACCACTGGACTACTAGGGCCTTCAACCTCTCAGACCTCAATCTGGTTGCCCAGGGCCAGAAAGGAACAATGACTCGCATTCATCTGCACTATAGAAGCTCCCAGGAGGCCCAGGATAGACTAACAAAAGGACCAGAGTCAACAACATCAGAGCAAAATCCAGCAAGTCCCTCAAATAGCAGACCCAAAAGCACCTGTAGAACAGCTGGCACAATGACATTGGAGTTGAACCTCACTGGCCGCAAGTCAAAGGGGAGATACCCCCCACAAACAGGACAGCAACAATCAAGTTCTAATTACAACAGGAGAGCCCAAATAACACACAAAAGGGGCATTCCTAGAGATCCAGCTCAGGTGAAAAAAGAGACTGCACTATTGGGCCCCTCAAGACACTTTCTACATATGGCCATCTTATAAAGACTGGGAGGCATAACAGTTCTATTTAACACATAGAAGCAAATACAAAGAGACAGCTAAAATGGGGAGACAAAGAAACAACCCCCAAATGAGAGAAAAGAAGGAATCTCCAGAAAAAAACCTAAATGAAATGAAGGCAAGCAACCTATCAGACATAGAGTTCAATGCAATGGTTATAAAGATGCTTAAGTTCCTAGTGCAAATACAACAGTATGAAAAGGGAAATAGAGGCCATGAACAAGAACCAGATATAAACAGAGAATGATATATCTGACATCAAGAACACACCGGAGGGTATTAAAAGTAGATTGGATAAAGCAGAGAATTGAATTAGCAATTTGGAAGACAAAGAAATAAATACCCAATTAGAACAGCAAATATAAAAAGGATTAAAAAGCAGGAAGATAGCTTAAGGGAACTCTGGGACAACATGAAACATAACAACATGCACATTACAGGAATACCAGAAATAATGACAGAAAACTTTCTCAACTTGGTGAAGGAAAATGTCACACAAGTTCAGGAGGTACAGAGAGTCCCAATCAAGATGAACCCAAAGAGACCCTCACTAAACACAACATAATTAAAATAGCAGACATTAAAGACAAAGAAAGAATTTTAAAGGCAGCAAGAGAGAGACAGAAAATTACCTACAAAGGAGTTCCCATTAGAATGTCAGCTGACTTCTCAATATAAACACTTCAGGCCAGAAGGGAGTGGCATGATGTACTCAAAGTAATAAAAAGCAAGGACCTAAATCCAAGACTGCTGTAACCAGTAAGGCTATCATTTAAAATTGAAGGTGAAATAAAGTTTTCCATACAAAAAAAAAGGTTAGAGGAGTACATTACCACCAAACCAGCAATGCAAGAAATGTTAAAGGGCTGCTTTGAGAAGAAAAGGAAAGAGGGTCATTTTTATTTTAAAGAAAATAAAAATGGCAGGAAATAAATACCTATCTATAATAACCTTAAATATAAATGGATTAAATGGTCCTATCAAAAGACATAGGGTGACTAAATGGATAAGAAAACATGACCCATATATATGCTACTTACAAGAGACTGACCTTAGAACAAAAGATATAAACAGACTGAGAGTAGGGGGATGGAAAAATATATTCCATGAAAATGGAAAGGAAAAAAAATCTGTGGTAGCAATACTCATAGCAGACAAATAGACTTTAAAGCAAAGGCCATAACAAGAGACAATGAAGGTCATGTCATAAAACTAAAGGGAATGCTTCAAAAGAAAACATAACCCTTGTAAACATATATGCACCCAATATAGGAGCACCCAAGTTCATAAAAAACAACAACCTCTTAATGGACTTTAAGGGAGAAATTGATAGCAATACAGTCATAATAGGGGACTTTAACACCCCACTGACATCACTGGATAGATCTTCCAGACAAAAATTTAACAAGGAAATAGAGGCCTTAAATGAGACACTAGATCAGATGGATCTAACTGACATTTACAAAACATTTCACCTCAAAGCAACAGAATGTACATTCTTCTCAAGTGCACATAGAACATTCGCAAAGATAGACCAATGTTAGGACACAAAACCAGCCTATACAAATTCAAGAAGATTGATATAATATCAAGGATCTTCTCAGATTACAATGGTATGCAGTTAGAAATAAAAATAAATAACATCGTTTGCTTAATTAGTCACTTTTAGTGGGCATATAAACTGCTTCAAATTTCATTGTTTTAAATAAAAGATATTTGTTTCCCACAAGTATAAACATATCCGTGTGTATGTATATTTGCATCTTGTGTAAGAATATCTGAAGAACAATTCCTATAAATGGATAGCTGGGTCAAAGAGTATGGCAGCAATATTCTTAATTACTCTATTAGAGTTAATCATTACATTGCAATCTGTTTTGTTCTGATCCATCCTAGATTAATGACTTCTATGATTCTTCTCATTTCTTTGCTATTAGATATTTTTTATTCTTTATATTTTGATCATCAGTTTTGTAGTCATGGCATTTCAGAGAAGTTAAAATTTTCTTCTGGGTTCTATGTATTATAAAATACACTAGAGGCCTGGTGCACAAAAATTTGTGCACTCAAGGGGGTCCCTCAGCCCGGCCTGTGCCCTCTCTCAGTCTGGGACCCATCGGGGGATGACCACCTGCTGTCCTAAGCTGGCAGTCAGACATCCCTCTGGCAGCCCAGGAGCCCTCAGGGGATGTCCACTTGCCAGCAGGGAGCAGGCCTAAGCTGTAGTTGGGCATCCTTAGCGCTGCTGAGGAGGCAGGAGAGGCTCCCACAACCACCGCTGTACTGGCAGCCATCAGCCTGGCTTGTGGCTGAGCAGAGCTCCCCCTGTGGGAGCGCACTGACCACCGGGGGCAGCTCCTGCATCGAGCGTCTGCCCCTTGGTGGTTAGTGTGTGTCATAGTGACCAGTCATTCCCAGTCATTCTGCTGTTAGGGTCAATTTGCATATTATCCTTTTATTATATAGGATAAAAAGATTTATACTTTTATCATTAAAAGTTTTTCTATTTCATTTAACATTAAGGATGAAAACCCACATCAACTGACCCTACTGAGCATACCTGAATGTGATGTGGATCCCTCAAGACCAATAAGAGGATATCACAGTCATACAGATATGACCTCTGAGAAGGTTTGCTCCTCGACTAACTAAACACACATGCTGCTGTCCTAAGTCCTTGGCTTGACTTTGCTTTTGGCCCAGATTGTGAACTGCTGGTTGCTTTCAGTAGACCCTGCCCGTTTACTCATACCTTCTATGAGCAAATCATTTTATCAAGCTTGATATAATTGTCTCCAATAAATAAATAAAATAAAATAGATGAAAGGGAGTCTAACAGACTTCCTATAAGTAAAGTACCTTAGCTTTATTTTGTCCATGGACTCTGGGACATCTATTTTGCCATTTCCTGATCTTAGCCAGATTCTAGAAAGGTGAGGGAAAGTAGTTCTGTATTTGAATTTTGGATAAATAAGATCTTATTCTATATATTAATTAGCATACCTAGATTATTATTATTATAGGGTATCTCAAATAGACAATTTTTTTAAAGTGCCAGAATATCAAAGAAACACATAGCCACACTCAAATATTAGCAACAGAACACAATATATTCACATGGTTCAAAATTCAAAATATGCTTTGGAACATTTTTCTCCCCCTCAGTCCCCCAACATCTGACTCCCCTTCCCCACAGGAAATTAATGTTATCAATATTTCAGTGTATGTTTATAGAGGTATCTTAAGCTTGTATAAAAAAATGCACACACACATTTTTATTTTTTGTACAAGTGGAAGTATATGTCCATTGACATATCCCTACTTAAGAAGTCCCTCTTTTTCCTTTTCCTTTTTCAATGGCTCTAGATTATTCTACAATGTGGATTGACAATGTTTATTTGAGTATTTCCTCACTGATAAATATTTAAGTTGTTTTCAACCCAATCTGTTGCTTTTACAGCCAATGACACATTTAATAATCAAATACATACGTCATGTTCCCATGTCAGACTGGATGACAATTCCTTGGAAGACTCACTAGGTCAAAGGGTATGAACATTTGTAACTTTGAAAGGTATCATGAAATTACCCATTATGCAGGTTATTTCATTTTACACTACCTATTTTCCCACAGTTTGTTATAAAACTTTTTTATGCTTGCCAATTTAATAAGTTGAAATGGTATCACAATGCAGTTTTAATTTGCTTTGATCTCTTTATGAGTGAAGATTAGAGTATTCTCATATGTTCTTATCTTTTGCCTGTTTTTCTTTTCCCACTGGGTTATTATACTTCTTATTAATTTGTAGAGGCTCTTTATACATTGGGAAAATCAGTCTTTTAGGACATGAATTACACATGTGTTCCTCAGTTTGTTATTTGTCTATATACTCTGTTTTCATACTGATTTTTTATTTTTTTTATTTTGTTTAAAAAATTGTAATATGTTTATATTGATTTTTAGAGAGAGAGAAGAGGGGAGAGAGAGAAATATCCATGAGAGAGCAACATCCATAAGCTGCCTCCTGTATGCCCCCTACTGGGGATTGAGCCCACAGTTCTGGCCTTTACCCTGACCAGGAATCAAACCTGCAACCTCTAGGTGCATGGGATGAGGCTCCACCAACTGAGCCACACCAGCCAGGGCCATACTTATTTTTTAAAAATTCTTAATAAAGTCAGGTTTATCAATCTTTTCTTTTTTGACTTCCATATTTATGTCACACTTAGAAAGATCTTATCCATTCCTATTCACATTCTTTTATTTTTATACTAGAGGCCTGATGCACGAATTCATGCACGGGTAGGATTCCTTGGCCTGGCTGGTGACTGGGGCCTGCCGGGGGGAGTGACCACAGGAGGTTGGCCTACTGGGGACCAGGGGGAGGGGCCGTGGGAGGTTGGCTGGCCACAGGAGGTTGGCTGTGGGAGCACACTGACCACCAGGAGGCAGCTCCTGCATTGAGCATCTGCCCCCTGGTGGTCAGTGCATGAAATAGTGACTGGTCGTTTGGTCAAAATGGTCACTTAGGCTTTTATATATAGAGATGTTAACTTTATTATTTTTTGCATTTTAATCTTTCACCCACATTAAATATATACTGGCAGCAGTGAATTTAACTTAATTTTTTTTCTTAGATTTCTGAGTTATCTCACCATTTATGGAATAATTCATTTTTTTCCCAAATTATAGAACTCAAGTGTTTTAATTATAGCTCTATAATCTGTTTTACAGGTATAGTTCCTCCTCATTACTCTTTTTTTTTTTTTCAGAATTGTTTTGGCTATTTTTTGCTTGCTTACATTTGTACATAAAAATTTTAATCAGCTTGTCTAGATTAAAAAAACACTGTTGCTATAACATATATAATTTTAAATAGATACAATTAGGGGAAATCTGATATTTTGAATTGTTGAGTTCACCTTTCCACTTTTTATGTCTTTTTTGTGTGCTTCTCAGGAGCATTTTAAAACTTTTCTTTGTGAGATTCTTGAACTTTAACTCCTTAAGTTTATTCCTAGTAATGTTTTACTTCTTTGTTGTCTTTGCAAACAGAATCCTTTTTCTTCTGCTATGCCTTCTAATTGGCTTTTTTATTTTTTTTGTATATTTAAAGGCTTTTGATTTCTGACTATAGATTTTATACCCAGCCATATTATTTAGCTATCTTTCTGTTTTTCACTTTATTTTCTTGAGTTTTCCAGATATGCAATCAAGTTATTTGAAATTAAGGTTAATTTTGTCTCCTCCTCCCTTCTAATATTTTACACCTGCACTTTTTTCTCTTGTCTGAGTGTATTGGCTTGTGCCAGAAGCTTTAATGAATTTACTCAGACTTAGAGGGGAAGCATAGAGATAGCAATGGAAAGTCTGTCATTTCATGACACAAAATCTGTGATCCACCCCTTCACCCAGAGCCCAGACAGCTACAAAACTCTGGGAAGAGGGCCTGAGAAAGGTAGTCTGGAAAAGGGAAGCCCTGTATAAGCTCTCAGCAAAGAGACAAAAATCCCTCAACCAGCCACCTTGCCTCTAGAGAGGGCAAAGGTTGGTATTGATGTCTTTGCTGACCTCTTCTGGTAAATCTGAAATCAGCCAAAAGATGACAGATAGATATAAATTAGATATAAGTATGGGTATAGGTATACGTATGGGTATAGATATATAATTTTAAAAAAAAAATTATAGAGAGAGGAAGGGCGAGGGAGAGAGAGAGAAACATCAATATGAAAGTGAAAGAAACATCAATTGGCTGCCTCCTGCACGCACCCTACCAGAGATTGAGCCTGCAAACTGGGCATGTGCCCTGACTAGGAATAGAACTGGCAACCTTTCGGTGCATGGGATGATGCCCAACCAACTGAGCCACACCGGCCAGGGCAAAGATGGCAGATTTGATTATTTTTCCCAAGAAGTTCCTGTGTTTTCCTAGGCTGCCTGTCTGAAATTTTTTTTCATTATCTTGAAAGGTATTTTTAAATTCCATACCTTTTTTTAAGCCTCTCTGCCTCTTCTTTCTTCTCTCGTTTTTATAAAACTTCCAAATCTTTATCTCTCCCCCTTTTCCTCCCTCCAAGTTTTGGCTATTCCCATATCCTTGCATCCACAACTATCATCCTGGCCGACTTTATGCCTAAGCTCCAAACTCACATATTCCCTGCAATAAGACTATTGGGAAGTCATGATTGCCTTTGCTAAAGCAGTTCCAATGGGCTATGGGGAGGATGAAGAAATAAATGGAAGACATGGGAGTAGTAACAGTGGGTGCATCCTTCTATTTCAGAAAACTTGGCAAGGAAGGACAGATTAAGATTGGATGGTAACTTAATGGATAAGCCAGAATTCAGAAAATTTATTCATTCACTCATTCATTTTTTGTTTAGAGTATGCAGTAGACATGGAAATACACCTGACATATCTGTGATGGCAGGGAGTGTAGCTGATGGGAAGCCCCAGCTGCTGTGCTCTGAAATCCTACCATTGTCTGCACTAGGGCCATGCTTCCCACGGGCTGCTCCCAGCTGATGACTGTGGGAGGCAAGGAACAAAGGCAGATCTGTTCCCAAGAGATTCCGGGCAGCTCAGATGGCGACTTAGGGTCAAGAACAACTCGCTGGCCTTGTTGAACATTTTTAGGTCTGAGCTGCAGTATAAGATTCTTTTCACCATAGTCATTTTCCCTGAAACATTTCTTGGACATGTCGCTGAGTGTATGCTTCGTGGAGGACCCAGAGTGGAATAGACTTGAGCATGTTTGAAGGATAAGAGCAGGTGTGGAAGAAGACTACTTTATTTCCCATCTTCTCTCTTGCAGATTCCTTTCCAAGTTTCTAGTTTTTAAAAATATATATATTTTATTGATTTTTTTACAGAGAGGAAGGGAGAGGGATAGAGAGTTAGAAACATCGATCAGCTGCCTCCTGCACACACCCTAATGGGGATGTGCCCGCAACCAAGGTACATGCCCTTGACTAGAATCGAACCTGGGACCCTTGAGTCCACAGGCTGATGCTCTATCCACTGAGCCAAACCAGTTAGGGCATAAATTTCTAGTTTTTGTCTGTCTGCCGACCACATGTCCTGCTCTCATCATAGCTTTCCTATCTATAGCTTTGTTCTCCTGATATGAACCTTAATCTTGTCCCAACTCTGAACTTCCCACCTAGATTTTGGCCTAAGTAAACCAGAGACAAAAATCAGTGGACTCCAAGGTAGACAGCTATCACCTTCTCCTACAGTTTTGTTTCTATTGTGGAAAAGTTGCTCATTCTCTGGTTGCCTATATATTGACATATTGAAATGGACATTTTCATTGTCATAGAATTTCAAAGGCCAAATCTCAGGAAATAGGCATTAATTACCACAAATTCAAAAGTACACAATGCTGCCAGACTTATTAAACATGGAATGATAGCCCAGTGACCTTTATTTCGCTACCATCCAGGCTAAAAAAATATGATACTACAGTTACTAGAGAAAAAGTCACAAGAGTAGAGTTTTGTAGTCCCCACTCTCCCACATGCCCTAGGAAAGTAAAGGCATCCCCAAGACAAAACCCCTAGAGATCAGAGATGCAGAAGTCTGTTACTTATCCCACTCCCAGGTTTCAAAGCCCCAGGGACCCAGGAGAAGAGCAGCAGGAAGACAGAATTATAGGGAGAAATGAACACCTATCTTCAGTGTCTGAGAGCAGGGAGAGCTCTTGCCTCATCAATGATGGGGATGATAGCAAGACTGCACTCCTACCGTCAATACAGCAAAAGATGCCAAGTGGATACCATGGAAGGATGAGCCATCTCAAAGGTTCCTGGTCCAAGAGGACTCTCTTCTTGAATGAAGAGACTCTGGGGCTTCAAAAAGCTGTAAGTTGAGTGAATAATCAGTGCAGGGATTGGAGGATGATTGCTAAGCAATGCGACATGCACATGACCTTTTAGGATATCTAAAGTACCCATAAACATCTACCCCATTAAATTTAGTTCATTGAATACATTGGCTACATGCACTTTGAAATATCCTTATATTAAAAAGCGTGGATTAAAAGGCCCAGCCTAACCAAACACCCAACCTCACAGTCTGAGAGCAGGGAGAACTCTTAATGGAAGTGTTGCCAGGGTCCCCGGGGGGAGCCCTGTAACTTATTCATAGTTCATGTCATTCTCCCTTAGGGACAAGGATCTTCCAGTACCTGGGCCTCCTCCAATTTTGTGGGCGATCAGACTGCATAACCCCCACAGTTCACTGTATTCTCTACAACCACTCTTATAGGGCTCCTACAGAGAGTAGGCAAATTCCCTCCCTCTTCTCTTAATCTCAAGAAGTATTCCTGGTTTGGCCAATACTATGTACATTTAGGAATAGAAAAAAACATACTGTTCTACTTAATCATCACCTATAATTTTAACTATTAGCTAGTTACAATAAATTAATGGTTGCTTGGCAACCAAAGAGCTTGGATTTTGAAAAGAAGCACTCCATTACTGTTCAGATCAGAACAGTAAGATTTGGTGAAACATTGAGTTCTGTTGAATTCTTCTTGATGGAACCAAACCCTGGGGCCGACAAAGGGAAAAACAAGGGAACACAAATTTTTACAGCTTAGTTAATTTTAGGACAGTGGAAAGGAAGTAAATTGCATCTCATTGCCTAGTTTGTGTTAGAACTCCCCAATTTGAGAACAAGTACTAATTAGCTGAAAGGAAAGCTCAGCTGCAACTTAGCTAAAAATGGGATCACTTGCAAAAATGTACTGCACAACCCAGTGTGGTGGATCTGATTCATTTTGCACGTGAACACCAGACTCAACCTGACAAAACAACATGTGGGAAAAGAGTTTTAGAGCATTTTCAAAACTTAAAGGCATTTGGTTAGTGAAGTGACCAGCTAGCTTGCCCACAATATATCCAGAAATAAAATCCACACACGCATTTTTGGCTCAGACTCTTTTGATGAGAGTGTTCCTAGCTAACATTAATGTCATTGGCTAAGGGTTTATCTAATGACCAAGAAAAGGATCTGGGAATCAGAACATTTAAAAAAAACAACATCAAAAAAATTTTTTATAGGAGAAAGAGAGAGATTGAGAGAGAGAGAGAGAGAGAGAGAGAGAGAGAGAGAGAGAAATGTCGATGTGAGTGAGAAGCACCAATCGGTTGCCTCCTATATGCATCCTGACCAGGGATGGGGGATGGAATCCAAAACCTGGCTATGTGCCCTGATTGGGAATTGAACCCAACACCTGGCATACAGGACAGTGCTCCAACCAACTTAGCCACATAGCCAGGGATCAGAACAACATTTTTAATACAAGAAAGGGAAGGGAAACAGACTGTGGGTAATTTGAAAGCTTTTGGGACAGTTGTTGGCATGCATACAAGCTTTAGAGAAAACTTAAGCAATTATTTAAAAGCCTTATGTTAGTAGTCATTCAAAACTATTCACATGGCTGAATGGTGAATATTATATTTTGAAAATCTGCTATATTTAACTTCTGATTGAATGTAAAATTGTATTGGGGCAAACAAGGTAGTTTTGATTTTAATGTTTAAGTTAATTAACCTCTTGTGACTTTCTGCATTAGTAAAAAATAAATTTCTTATAATGTTGGAGACTCTAACATTTTGATGTTAGCATTTCTTTTTTTAAAAAAAAAATATTTGTTACTGTTTTGTTTTGTTTTTGAGAGAGAGAGAGAGAGAAAGAGAGGAAGGGAGAGGGAGAAAGAGAATCCTTAATATGAAAGAGAAACATCCATCAGCTGCCTACTGCATGCCTCCTACAGGGGATGGAACCCGAAACCCCTGGGCATGTGCCCTAACTGGGAATTCAACTGAAACCTTTCAGTTAACAGGATGATGCCCAATCGACTGAGCTACATCAGCCAGGGCAATGTTAAATTAACATTTCTTAACATACACATGGATAATATACTCTGGAAAGTTATAGAAGATGCTGTCGAGAAAGGGGTGCTTTAAGGAGGAGGAAATGGATGCCTGGGGTAGGAGGGAGACTGCTTTTCACTTGTAATTTTTGTTTTCATTTGATTTTCACTTTCTCCTACACTTTTGTACTCTTCTAACTTTATATCATATGCAATGTGAAAATGAAATTTACATGCATGTGCTACAAAGAAAAGCAGTATGCTGCGGTGGAAAGAACTGGAATTAGGGACCTGAATTTAAATCTTGGCTTTTGAGTACTGATGAGAGTGTGGGCAAGTTTTTTGGTATCTCTGTATCTTCTTTCTCCTTGCCCTTAACCCGAGTCAGAGTAATTCATGTGTGTGGTTGTGGTGAAGATGAGGCAGTCAAACTCTACGACAGATCTGGTCCACAGTGTGGACACCACAGACTGAGCTTATATTATGAGTAGCATTCAATACGTTCAGTAAAAACAGTTCAATGTCTACTACCCATAATCCCCACAGAGACAATAAATGTATTTACAAAAAAAAATCCACTTAAGTATGTGTCTGTGAATTCTCAGACACAGCAGTCTGGGTTTTACAATTCTAAGCATTTCATCAAAATTTGCCCCCAGTTTCTTAGCTCTTCTGAAAGGAGTCAATCTAATATTGAACCCCCTTCAGTTATTACAATTTCTTAAGGCCATAGTTCAACCCAGTTTTAACAAGCCGTTCAATTGTGTTTTCCTATTCATAGAAATAAACTGTTGTTCTCACATACTGAGACTCTGTTCAAGGATCTCTCTCAAACAATTTTTAAAAATCAAATTTGCTTCAAAATTGTCTACTGTTTTCAAGAAATTGTCCCCTGCTCCCCAATTTTCTAATGTTATTTACTCCTTCCCCACTCCCGAAAATGAGCAGGTGCTCTGGTTCTGTGTTTTCCTTATGATAACATTCCTGGAACATGCTGTTTTTGCAGGTTGTTAACAGAGAGGTCCCAGGTATCACTGCTGCATAGTCAGAGCTGCCACTAGGTGGGGCTGTATACACACTCCTGAGAAGGTACACACCTGTGAAGCTTGGAAGTCGTGATCTGAAGGTTCATTCTTGTTCTTGCTTTGGAGGGTAAGCAGTAACAATAATTGTTAACATTAATTACCTCATAAAAATGAGATAAGCATAAGGAAGGTACCTATAATCAATGAGGAATTGTCTCAAGCAAATGTTTCTTTCTCACCTCTGGTCACAATAGTAAACAACAGTCAGAGTCTGGGTAAGTGTCCCATGCTCAGCCCATTCACCCTTCCTTCCTCTCATTCATCCCATAATGTGTGCATCTCATATTCACACACACGTATGAGGCACACAATGCCTTTTTAAAGAGCGTGAAGGGCTTTGAGGTGTGTGCTCTGTGCATGTTATTGGGCCACCGGGCATCCACCACCTGGGCTAATAGGATGCAGGCCAGGCCAGCTTGGGAGTGGCATTGTGCAGTGTTCCCAACCTCCTTTAGCTGCAGGACTCTCTTTAAATGGTAACAAATGATGAAAATCCACTAACTGATGCTAAAAGTTATAAAATGGATCATTTTAGTTGAGAAAATTCATATAATACAAAATCAGCAATATTTTTCAATGGCTGGGCATTTTCTTTATCAGAGCACCAACCACATACAATTGAACATAGGAATTTGTTCACTCAGTGGATGGCATTGCCATGGTTGGTATGCCACATATTTTTGAGCACCTTGAAATGGTTGGGAAGCACCAGGGTGGTGCTTTGGCATCAGATAGACTCAAGTTCAAATATAATTTCTGTCCCTTTTAATCTGTGTTTCTTAACCTCTAGGGCAGGGGTGGGCAAACTTTTTGACTCGAGGGCCACAATGGGTTCTTAAACTGGACCGGAGGGCCGGAACAAAAGTATGGATGGAGTGTTTGTGTGAACTAATATAAATTCAAAGTAAACATCATTACATAAAAGGGTACGCTCTTTTATTTTTTAGTTTTATTCATTTCAAACGGGCTGGATCCGGCCCGGGGGCCATAGTTTGCCCACGGCTGCTCTAGGGGCTGCATACTTTTCATCTGTAAAATGAAGACAATAATCTTTTCTTAGCAAGGTCGTTCTAAGGACTAGGAAAAAAAAATGTATCCAGCATCTTCAGCATGAGATCGGGAGGTCTGTGGTCAGTAATGGCAGTATTAATTGTTAAAAGGCAAGTCTCACTCTTAAGCAGTTTTGCTGTATCTGTGATATTTAGAGACATCTTTATCCTTGCCCGTTGGATCCTGGGTTTTCTGTCAGCCAGCTGAGCTCATTGTCTCTGGATTTTGTCTGCACAGACTCTACCCAGCGGTACCATCCCCAGCCTCTGTCCAACTCTCCCAAGCCCTGCCTCCGTAAATCTTCTCTTTCTCAAGACTACTCTAGCTCTGTTCTAAACAGAATCATCCTTCCTGATACCAGATACCTCCTCTTTACTCGCTCATCAAGTTCTTCTCTGTCTTTTTCACTCTATACGTTCATAGCCTTAAGTTATCTATTCACTGTCTAGTCTCTATCCATTGCCGTAATTTACACCAACACATAATACTTTCATTTCAACCCAAGGGAAATAATTATAAACCACAAATAAACTAGAGAATGGCTAATGTAGCATATCACTGGACAGAACCAAATATTTTCCAATTTTCTTTTAATTTCGCTAAACTTCTAACACCTTACCATGCACGCTGACTTCTTTCAGCAGGTTTACATGGATAATTAATTCCATAATTTAATGAGGTCCATCCAGACAGCTTATACTTTGTCTCTCTCTCTCACACACACAATATTCTGGAAGCATCACCTCTGATCAAACCACCTTCCTCTCGTAAGGGGCCCCCAAATCACAGCAGCAACATTTTGGGTCTGGTCCTCTTTTCCTTTAACATGGCCTGGCCCTCGAGCCTCCTGCTCATAAAGAAACAGAACAAGTATCACCAGGCTTGTCAGGCAGACCTTGCCTCTGAGCTGCAAACCCCATCCTCCCCACAGCCTCCCGCTCCCACTGCATCTGGCCTGCACACTGAGACGGGGTCATCTGACTTTGAGTCTGCGGTCCATTCTAGAAACTCATCAACAGACGCCTATCATCATTCATCGATTTGTTTTTCTTTCCTTCATATTTTAGCCACACTTCTGCTCCTTGGAAAGTAGCTTCCATGATTTGACCATGAATCTTTCCCAACTTCCACTGGTTCCCTAAGAAACCTAATCAATTCGCAGTTTTTCTTCCATGAACTTGTTTATTGACTATATATATCTTCTCTTCCTTGCACTTTTCGCTCCCCAGTTCAGCTCTGCTTGTAATTCATCAGTCCCGAGTTTAATTTTAGCATGGACACTGGCTAACCATGCGAATTTGGACAATGATTTACGTAAAAAGCAAAGTGTAGATGAGCTCAGACAGGCGTTCCATTTCTGACATTTATTGAGGATCTGATATGTACCTGCTCCTTTAAAGGCTGACTGTTTAATTTTCTTCCTTGGAAGTCAACCCTATAATATTCAGAGATGTTCAATATCTGGCCTAAGGTCACGAACTTGTTATAAATTCCATGTGTTTCCACTAATTATATTGGCAAGATAATTCAGGGGAAAGAATGTGAGCTGCTGGGAAAGCTAGTTTTCTGTACTTATAGTTCTCTATCCAGAGTAGTTTCTTATTTAAATCCAGGAGTATTCTGGGAGACTTCAGGAGGGGACCTCATCTGTGAGTGAGAAATAAAATAATCTGGCAGAAGCCAGGTAGTTCTAGAACCCAAACTCCTGAGGGAGAGGTTCCTGCTTATAAGATAGCTTTCTGAATGTTGTCATGGTTGGTGTGTCTTCTATTAAATGTCTCTTTCACATGATTAGTAACACACACAAGATTAACCTTGAAGGAAGCCAGATCCCATATGAAAACAAGCTTAAGAACATGGGATTCCCCACTTTCTCCCTGACAATGCTCATTTTTCTTTCAGACTTGATTGATTCTGAGCTTTTCTTTATTTCACCCCGCTGCTGGCCAAATGGGAGGTCCCCCTCTGTGGGGATCCTATTATAAAGTGCTGCTCACTGACTCACCTCTGACCCTCCCTGCACTGGGAGCTCTCTGGTGAAAGGGCCTAGATTTCAGCTCTGAGTTCTCAATGCCTGGCACAGAGCCTGGTGCAGAATCAATGTTCACTTGTGCTGAGAATAAGAGAGAAATGGAGGAATCTGAAGGCATGGAAAGGGAAGGAAAAGGAGAACAGAGAAAGAGGGAAAAGGGAGAATAAAAGAGAGGAGAAAGGGGAGAGAAGAAGAGTTGAAAATGGATAGGTTCAGTGGAACCACTGTGGGATGGATCTGGATCAATACTCCTTTAATTACCTGGTTCACATGTATTTCCCTGATAAGGGGGACATTGATGATGCTTCAGATCTCTGAGTATGAGCTCCAATTCACACACTATACCCCACAGGTCTTAACACATTACTCTTTCTTCAGTGATGGTTACACAAATAAATGGTTGGAGGCCTTTTGGGGAGAGTCTGGAGACATCACTGTGGGTATCGCTGTCACGGTGTCATAGAATCCTATTTCTAGTACCTCAACTCTTCTTCATTTGGTGGTAGCTGGCCTGAGAGCTGGCTCAAATCTGGAAACTGGGGAAAGGACTCATGGCTTCATTGGGGAAGATGGTCTAAGCCTTTTCATTCATTCCTGATTTCTTTTGATAGTGTGTGTTAATCAGTACTCCTGCCCATATATCTTGCTGCATGAACACCATGGTCCAGTGGTTCTCAACCTTCCTAATGCCGCAACCCTTTGTGGTGACCCCGAACCATAAAATTATTTTCGTTGCTACTTCACAACTGTAATTTTTCTACTGTTATGAATCCTAATGTAAATATCTGATATGCAGGATGTATTTTCATTGTTACAAATTGAACATAATTAAAGCATAGTGATTAATCACAAAAAACAATATGTAATTATATATGTGTTTTCCGATGGTCTTAGGCGACCCCTGTGCAAGGTTGTTCGACCCCCAAAGGGGTCATGACTCACAGGTTGGCGACTCACAGGTTGAGAACCGCTGCCATGGTCTATTTGCCATCTCTGAACACCCATGCAGTCAGGCCTTTCCTGCTTGCCATTTTGACCCTGTTGCCAACAGGGCAAGTGTGTGTACCTTGCCTCTGAGAGTTAAGTGTGGCCATGTGGCCTCTGCTGTTCTGATTGCCTGCATTCCCTTGCGACTAGGAAACTCAGTTCTGCTACAGCATCCTATATAATAAAAGCCTAATATGCTAAGTGTCTGACCGCTTGTTTGACCATTCAACCAGTTGCTATGATGCGCACTGGCCACCAGGGGGCAGACACTCCAACCGGTAGGTTAGCTTGCTGCTGGGGTCCAGGCGATCAGGACTGGGTGAGACAGGCCGGACATGCCCTGGAGCCCTCCCACGGTCTCTCCCTGGCCTCTAAAATATTTCTTCTAATGAATTTCCTTTCAATGTGCATGAATCCATGCACCAGGCTTCTAGTCTGTTAATAAAAGCCTCAGAAATGTCCTCCTCAACCATGCATTTTATCACTGTACTAAGTAGAGTGTCCTCCAGGCTTCCCTCCCCAGGAACATGGGCAGCTGAGGGGTTCTTTAGAATAGTAGCCCCATTGTAACATTTCCACTTTTCTAAGCCTTTTGAGTCCTTCCTTCAGTCTTCCAAGGCAATTTTTGGCATATCTACTTAATTTAATGAAGGCTGTCACTTTTTCCAAACTTCCATGAATCAGCATAAGCACATATTAGACCTATTTCCCCAGCACCCATGCCAAGGTGTTAATCCTGCATTTCAGGGGAGTGGCTCTATGTCAACCAGCTCTCCCTTATTCAACTTTATGTTCCAGCCACCCCCTTGACCTCTCACTCTATAGATTCCCTCCCAGGAAGAGTCCCAGTGCCTGTTAGTGCATAGCAGCCAGTTCTCTCAGCAGCTTTGATGAGTACAAACTCTTCTCTCTTAGCAGCCTTAGTTCTTCCTCAGTTTATGTGGGGATTTAACCTAATTGATGAATCTGGTGGAAGGAAAGAGCTGGAGGCAGATCCTGAAGAAAACAAGGGTTATCTTATTAGGCCTCTGCCTCATCTGAGCTCCTGAATATTTCTGAGGTAGGGAGGGGCATGTCTTCCAATAGGGAAGGGCACATTTCTGCAGGTTGAGAGAGTTCAAAGGACTCTGAATGGTCAAAATGCTCACCTGTATCTCTCTGTCAAGCAGCACACCAAGGTTAAGGGTCTACTCATTCCATCACTTGATTAGACTGAACCTTCTTTGAAACTCCATTACTTGCATAATCAAATTCTGTGTCTGTTCCTCACTTTCCTCATCCTCTGACTACAGTGTCTCCTTACATGTTGCCGAAGAGGCCCTTTGACTGTCTATTTGATTTAAATAGAGCTGAGCCTGTTGTTTTCTCTCAACAATGGCACTTTAAAGAATCTACCAAATTCCAAAATACTGACAGTTACTATTTTCCACAAACCTCTCAAATAATAGTCCACCAGAGTGAAAAATCTTAACAATTGCACCTGTGATAATATTCTAGGATCTGTCTAAAATGCCAGACATGGGTTCTTACTGTCATCTGACTCAGAGGTGATTCACCTCCAGACTCCCTTCATTTGTGGCTGCTTTCAGGGCAATGTCCAAAGCCAGCTGATCTGGATTCCTTAGAAACCCAGCCTAACACCGGGGTTCCTGAGGAAGTGACTGACTGTGGGAGATCTCTCTTAGAAGGGAGGTGGAGGGAAGCAGAACTGGGCAAGGGAAGAAAGAATCAAAGGAGTGGTCTCAGTGGGAGACTACTTCAGCCTGGTCCCATGGCCCTTAAACCATGATTCACTACCTTCCTCCCTGCTCCCAGATCAGTGTGATGGAAACACCTCTCCAGGCAGGTAGAGCCAAGAGCACTGGGCCCATTTTCCCCTCAGCTCCAAGTCAAGGGCTACAGTATCTTCCCTGAAGAGGCAGGTGGTAAGCACTTCCCATCCCTCCTCCTCCACAACTACATGTTGCAGAAGCTAATTTCCAGGAAAGTGCAGAAAAGGGGTTGAGACTTCCTGCTTCTACTTACTTTCCATTCCTAGAGCAGAGGGTGTACCTTAAGAGCAGCACACTGAGAATACCAGGGCTCTAATCACCCTCCCTCCTGCTCACTCAGGGTGGAGGTTCAGCAAAAGGAGAGGCAAGCCAAGAAGGTCAAAGACTACTGCTACTGCCCAACACCCTGCAACTAAAGCAAGGGTATCACTTAGAGAGAGGGCACCACATCCCCACCCCTGACCCCACCCCTGGCTCCAGAGTCATGGCTCAGACATTTTGCCCAGAGGGAAAACCAGCTCTGAAGGAACTGACTTTACTTGAAACAGTGAGGGGAAGTTAGAGCCCAAAAGCATTCTCAAAATAAGACAGCTTTTGGTGGTAAGCAAAGGAGGAGGCTGGTAACTTCACTGGAGATTCAAGGCAAACTACAGACCAGCTAGTTTAAAAGAAAAAACTAGAGAAAGAGAGTGCTAAGAAATGAAGCATAGAATCAGAATAAACCTCAAACTCTGACCACAAAAAAATAACCTCTGTAACAAAGTCTGAACTTAATTGGATCAGACTGGTGTGATCAGGGAAAGAGACAGTGAAAGAGAGCCTTGTTACAAACCACTGTCACTTCTGGGTGACTGTGTGCCTGCCCGGGACTGTGGCCTTTGAGGAGTGACACCAGAGGGTGTACACTGCCTGGAAAATGAACTTCACTCAGATAGTCCAGTCAGGACCCTAAACAAGTCAACAAGCAAAACACTGGAGTGGGAGACGAGTATCCAGAATCTTGCCTTATAATATCTAAAATGTCCAGTTTGCAATGACAAATTACAAAACCTGCAATGAAACAAGAATGTATGATCCATAAATAAGAGGAAAAATAAACAATAGAAGCTTCTTATAAGAATAACCAGATGCCACATTTAAGCATCATAAATTGTGCACCTGAAATCTGTATAATTATTTTTAACCAGTGTCACCCCAATACATTTAATAAAAAGAAAAAAAGTCAAAAGACAACATGAAACAAAAAAGTGCTACAGACTTCAAAGTAGCCATTATAAATATGTTTGAAGAACTAAAGGGAACATGCTAAAAGAAATAGAGGTATGATGACAACATTTCTCCACATAGAGAATATCAAAAGAGATCAAAATTATAAAAAGGACCAAGTGGAAATTCTAAAGTCAAGAAAGTATAATAAGTTAAATGAACATTCAGTAGAGGAGGTTAAAAATAGATATTTAACTAAATGAAGAATGAATTAGTAAATTTAAAGATAGGTCTGTAGAAATTTGCAATCCAAAGAAAAAAATTTAAAAAATGAATTGAGTCCCTGAGAAATACGGGACTTTATTAATGGCACCAGCACACATGTAATGGGGAAACCAGAAGAGAGAGCTACAAAGGAGTGTAATATATATTCAAAGACATGATAGGTAAAAATTTTAAAAATTTAATTAAAAACTAATTTCCACATCCAAGAAGGTCAATAAATTTCAAGTAGGATAAATGAAGACACCTATGCACAAACACATAGTAAACAGTAAAACTGCTGAAAGACAAAGAAAAAAATCTTCAGCCTGGTCAGTGTGGCTCAATGGTAGAGCATCAACCTATGAATCAGGAGGTCACAGTTCCATTCCCACTCAGAGCACATGCCCAGGGTTTAGGCTCAATCATCAGTTGGAGGGATGTAGGAGGCAGCAAATTAATGATTCTCATTATTGATGTTTCTATCTCCCTCTCCCTTCCTCTTTATGAAATCAATAAAAACACATTTTTTAAAAAAAAGGAAAAAATCTTCAAAGTAGCAAGAGAAAAATGACTTCTCATGTATGAGTAACTTCAATAAGAGCTGACTTCTCAACAAATACAATTAAGACCAGAGGGCAGTTAAATCATACATTTAAAGTGCTAAAAGAAGAAGAAAAAAACATGGTCAATCAATACTCCTATCTCTGGCAAAACTATCTTTCCAAAAAATGAAGACAAAAGACTCTGCAGGCAAATTTAAACACAGAACTTGCTGCTACAGAAACAACTTACAAAAAAATACCAAATGAAGTTCTTCCAAATGTATTGGGGTGACACTGGTTAACAAAATTATACTGATTTCAGGTGCATAATTTATGATGCTTAAATGTGGCATCTGGTTATTCTTATAAGCAACTTCTATTGTTTATTTTTCCTCTTATGTATGGATCATACATTCTTGTTTCTTTGCAGGTTTTGTAATTTGTCATTGCAAACTGGACATTTTAGATATTATAAGGCAAGACTCTGGATACTCGTCTCCCACTCCAGGGGCTTGTTACTGTGTTTTGCTTGTTGACTTGTTTAGGGTCCTGACTGGACTATCTGAGTGAAGTTCATTTTCCAGGCAGTGTACACCCTCTGGTGTCACTCCTCAAAGGCCACAGTCCCGGGCAGGCACACAGTCACCCAGAAGTGACAGTGGTTTGTAACAAGGCTCTCTTTCACTGTCTCTTTCCCTGATCACACCAGTCTGCAAGTGACCCCAGATAGTAATTAGAATCCACACACATAAAAATGAAGCACTAGCAAAGGTAATTCTGTAATTATGAAAGATGGTATAAATACATATTTCCTCTCCTGCCTCCTCAGATAAGCCAGTGCAGTGTCTGTCAGCAGTGTCTCCTCAGAGGGGCCATCAGGGGTCATTGATAGAAATTCTGGGAACCCACAGAAAGACTGCTCAGGGCTAGAGAAAGCGCTGGAGATGTTCACCGAATTAGTGCATAACAATATGGTCCCTGATTTCTTTAATAGAGGGGACGACTGTTATGATATATTTACATCATCCTATATAATAAAAGCCTAATATGCTAAGTGTCCGGTGGTCCCGTCAGCCATTCAAAGCATAATATGCTAATGGTATGCTAAGGCCGCTCAACTGCTTACTATGACATGCACTGACCACCAGGGGGCAGACGCTCTGACCAGTAGGTTAGCTTACTGCTGGGGTTCGATCGATCGGGACTGAGCAAGATGGGCCAGACAAACCCTGTAGCCCTCCCACAGTACCTCCCCAGCTGGCCAATCTCCCGCATCCCTCCCCAGCTGTGATCGTGCACCAGTGGGCTCTCTTGGCTGGCCTGTGCCATCTCATAATCTGGAACTCCTCAGGGATGTTGGAGAGCCAGTTTCAGTGCAACAGTGGAATGACCAGTCACTATGACATGCACTGAAAACTAGGGGGCAGACACTCAATGCAGGAGCTGCCCCCTGGTGGTCAGTGTGCTCCCACAGCGGGAGCACTGTTCAGCCAGAAGCTGGGCTCATGGCTGATGAGCACAGCAGCAGTAGTGGGAGCCTCTCCTGCCTCCTTATCTACTTATCTTACATTCTCAGCAGCAACGCTAAGAATGTCCAACTGACTGCTTTAGCCCACTCCCCGTGGGGGGGAGTGGGCCTAAGCTATTAGTTGGACATCCCCTGAGGGCTCCCGGACTGTGAGAGGGTGCAGGCTGGGCTGAGGGCCCCCCCGCCCCCAGTGCATGAATTTCATGCATCGGGCCTCTAGTTTGTCAATAGCAGTGCAAAAGGGGTAAGTAGGAACAAAGCTGTTTTGGAGTAAGAAAATAACATCAAACAGCAACTTGAATCTGAGAAGTAAATGAAAAGAATCAGAAAGGGCAAATAAGTTTCATATAACAAGTGATATATATATATATATATATATATATGTATATATATATATATCACTTAGCATATATATATATATATATGTATATATATATATATATCCTTTATATAGTGTACTAATTATAACAATGTATTATTGCATTTGTAGCTATATAAATATAATATGTATAATAATAGCAGAAAAGTGAGGAGGCCTCAAAGCTATATAGGAACAATGTTCTGCATCTAACTGTCATCATTAGTATATATTTGAAGTTGATTCTAAATGAAAATGTATATGGTAAGCCCTAGAGCATCCACTAAACATAAAAAAGTGAAAAAAATCAATGAAGAATTTAAAATGTTATACAAGAAAATATTCCCATAATGCAAAGTTAATATAACTATAATCAATATGCTAAATGATGTAGTAAACAACATGCATAAATAAGAGAGGAATTTCAGCAAAGAGATAAAACCTATAACAAAGAATAAAATAAAAATATTATAAATAGAAAAACATTGTATAATAGATGAAGAATTTCTTTCATGGGCTCATCATTAGATCCAACACAGCTAAAGAAAGAATAAACAAACTTGAAAATTAGCCATAGTATTGCACATTTCATATTTATTAATTTTGCTACAATCTACTTATTTGGGCCATAATATTTTATATTCCCTTCAGAAATTAATAGAAGCTCCTGTTCTCCTGTATTCATGTCAACACTTAGTATTCACAGAATTGTACCTTTCACTAATCTGATGAATGTTATATGGTTGATGGCTGAGTAACCTTTGGCAATTATTTAACTTCTTTGAACCTCTATTTTATTTTCTTCTAAATGAACATAATACTACTTATCTCACAGGTTGTTGCCAGGATGGAATAAAAACATAGAGAAATTCTAAGAAACTTAGTATATAGTTAATAATTTTTTCCTTCTATCTATGCTCCCAAAGCATTGAGCAAAGTTTCTTACATGCAGTAGATAGCTATTAAATACATAAAAATCAATCAAATAATATAAAAGCTAATTTCAGTGTCTACTGAAAGAAATGCTGATGTTCATGGAACAAAATAACAGAGAGGTTGAGATCGAACTTTGGAGTCAAAGGATCCTGAGTCAAATTGTATTTCTGTTAAGTTTTGAGAATTATTATCAATTGGTATATTTTAATTAGGCACAAACAATAAGTATATGTGGTGGTTTACAGAAGGCATAGGAGTTTTAATTACATACTACTCCCTTCTTATTCCTTATCCTCTAATTACAAACATTGGTATAAATCAGAAAATTTAACATTTTAATCATCATGACATCTATTCATACTTATGCCCCATTAAGTATGAATATAGAGAAATACATGTGGAAATAAAACAGAAAAAGTAAACATCTTTTCAGAGATATGTATCAGATACTATCTGAGTAAGCATTTTACTTTCACCAAGTAACTTTTACACAGAGAAACTATTAAAACTTTCCTGGTTAGAAGCAGTATTGTCTCCAGTTTTGTTCTCGTTATTATGACCATATAACAAAGTGAATGTTAACAGAGGCCAATGTTTAAATTAGGTGAAACTGCAACACATTCGATCGGACATACCTCAATTATACATAAGACTTATTTTTGTGGTGTGCTAACTGCATGTAAATAAGGAGTTCAAATAAAAGCCTACAATTAGTATTTGCTTTTTAATATCTGACTATGTCTGTGTTCAGTTGTGAGGAGCAGAGAGAAAAATAAATAAATAGAATAAGAAGCTATTGAGGCTTCAAGGTGTGTATATATTAGAGGGGGTCTGAGTGAGGGTTTTTTCCCCCCATTTTTGTATGAGACACCTGCAGCTGGGGAAATGAGAGCCCCCAGAGGAAGGAGCTATCTGTCTCCCAGCGCCCAGTGTGAAGGTGAAGTGGACATTCTGGTTGAGTATAAGCTTGGATTGCAGGGCAAGGGCAGAATGATAGTGTTATTAACTAAATGTCTGTGTCCCTTCAAAACTCATATGTTGAACCTGTGAACTCCAGTACAGATGTATTTAGAGATGGAAACTCTAAGAAAGTAATTAAGGTTAAATGAAGTCATAAGGGTGGGGCCCTGATTGGATACGATTAGTGTCCCTAGAGAAGAAATACCAGAAATGGCTCTTGCTCTCCAATATCCATACACCAAGAAATGCCACATGAGAACATAGAGAGAAGGTGGTCACCTACATGCCACAAACAGAGCCTGCAAGAGAAACTGAACTCACCAGAACCTTGATCTTGAACTTCCTAGACTTCAGATCTGGGATCAATAAATTTCTGTTGTTTAATCCATCCAATCTAGGGGGTTTTGTTATGGCAGGCTAATCAAGATAGTAACCTTCCTTCATTGAGAATCAAAGACCAAGATCAGTCAGACTTATATGCATGCATATAAGCCTAACCAATGGACAGAGACACCAGGGGGATGAGGGCATGAGTGAGGGGAAGGGAGGATAATGGGGGGATGAGAACACATGTAATACCTTAATCAATAAAGAGGGGAAAAAAAGACCAAATAAAAAAAACCTGGGCTTTGACACAAGAGATGTCTGATGTACCATTAGTAGTCCCCTGGCCCAAAATCTCCTTCTCCTCTCATATTCTAAACTCAGCTACAGGAATTTCCTACCCTTCTTAGGTTCATCTGAGAAAATATGAGCAGGGCATTCAGAGGGGCAATTTCAAACACTGCATCACTGGAGTTACAGAAGAGCAAAAGGAAATATTGATGAAGGAGGAGAGGAGGAATCAGAATGTATTATCAGTAGGAGGCCAGAGCCCTGGGTCATAGTTAAATGTGGGGAAGGGGAGGAAAAAAGAAACATGAAGACTGGAAGATAAAGGGAGAGAGGAGGAAGAAACAGAAGTTCGTGGATAAACAAAGGCAAGAAAGGCAGGAAGAAGAGGCATGGCTGACGACATGTTGAAAAACCAAAGAAACTATATATGAGGGCAGTGAGTCTCTTTCCTTTTGGGTCTATTTGAATACATGTCACAAAGAGGAAAGGTTTGAGCAATACCCTGAAGTTTAGCAAAAGGAACTTCCCATATTCTTATTTCCAAATATTTCCATCTTTTTGTAGCACAAAGATTTTGAGAAGCATACTAATTTCTATGTCACCACTCTTGACCAGTTCTGTGGCAAAGTGTAACACTATATGTACTTTGCAGTAGCAGTGGGGCCAGGATAATAAAATACACAGCCAGAAAAAGAACCATGGGATGTGCAAAATGCATATGGCCATCTTCTCAAGAAATTGTGTAAAAATATAGGACAACTCTTAGCAACATTTGATGAAGAAGCAAAGTGAGCATTTCTTCCTTTGTATTATGATATGCCATCTCTCACTTCATCTCCCTCCTCACTTCCTACCTCACCTCAGTAATTCATTTTCAGAAACAAATTATTAGCAAATTAATTGGGCCAATAGAACTCTTCACAAAAGTACTCATTTGCTTTCTTTAGTTTCTCCCATACCACAAGGAGTTCATCAGTAGAAATAAAGAGTATCTGAAGCTATGAGATTCTAGTGGGCAGTGTGGGTTTCATTGTTAACTGCCTTATCTGCTTCCATGGTATGACCAGAAGTGGTACACACTGTGATTTTTGTAATGATGGTAAACTGTGATAGAGTAGATAGGGTTTCCTAAGTTATTAAATAATTCCCAGTAGGGATCATGCCCTCACCTAAAACTGAGAGAAGAGTTAATCTTTGAAAAGTTGACAGGAGCATTTCACACTATCTCTAAGGGCCTCTTTGACTTTGTCATTCCGGAGAGTGAAGATGAAAGGGTTCAGGAAAGGAGTTACCACAGAAATCAGCAGGGAAACTATCTTATTGTACTGGGCTGCCTGCCTTTGATTGGGTTTCACATAGAGGAACAGGCAGCTGCCATAACCAATCACGACAAAGGTGAAGTGGGAGGCACATGTGGAGAAGGCTTTCCTCCTGCCAGAGGCAGTGGGGATCTTGAGGATGGTGGAGATGATGTAAGTGTAGGAGACAATTGTTGGTACCAGAGAACCAACAATAATGAAAATGGCCATTAAAAAAAGAATAAACTCTGTGAAAAGGCTGTCATCACAGGATAGTTTGAGAAGTTGCCCTCGGTCACAATAAAAATGGTCTAAGACATTCGATTTGCAGAAGGTCAGCTGAAACGTGGCATAGACTGGCCAGATTTCAGAAAGAAACCCAAACACCCATGACAGAATTACCACCCAGATGCAGGTGTGGCTGTTCATAATGATGCTGTACCTCAAAGGGTTACAGACAGCCACATAACGATCCACAGCCATTACTCCCAGTAATGCAAACTCTGTGGTCCCCACAGCAAGGTACAGGAAGAGCTGGGTGACACATCCAGCCAGAGATATTGTCTGCATCCCAGGGAGCAGAAACCCCCGAAGCATGACAGGGATGATAATGGATGTGATCAGGATCTCCGCAGCAGAGAGGTGGCCAAGGAAAAAATACATGGGGGACTGTAGACGTTTATCAACACAAACAATCACAATGATGACCGTGTTTCCCATTAATGTCACTGAGTAGAAGAGGAAGAAGGTAGCAAAGAGGATATGGTGTAGTTCCTCAGAGCCAGGGAAGCCAAGGAGACAAAATTCAGTGGCACTTGAGTGATTGCTCATCATTTAGTCCTTGGTTCTGCTCCTTGTGAAACTCAGATATCAAAAGACAGGTGGCACTGCTCCACATGGTCCTGTTCTCAAGAGAGTAGGAAGACAGATTAGGATGAGAAACTATTTCGACAGATGATCACATGAGTTGCCTCTACTACTATGCTCTGAACAAAGACAGACCTAAATATTGCCCTTCAATGCTCATTGTCAGGAATGGCTGAAGGCAGCTTCTTCTGTATTGGTGTGAAGAAAATCTTTCTTGTCTTTTTTCCCCACTGGAAGTGTCTTCTCCAGGGGATATAGGCTATAATATTTTAAACTGCTTATTTTAGAAACTGGATTAATCAGCCCCTGGGATTGTCCAATTTCCTCTTAGGTGAACTGTATCAGATAATATGATGGAATTCCAAATGAAGTGTAAGGTACGAAACATTGAACCCCAGCCTTCATCTACAGTGGTACTACACAGACTCACCTTCATAACTTTATATATATATATATATATATATATATATATATATATATATATATATATATATATATATACTGATACACACACAGTATTCTTGAGCCAAATCAGTAATGCTAAAATTTTTTTGTAGGTGATGAGTATATGGACACATAATATATGACTACATAGGTCCTGATCCTGGCCAGGACTAACTAGGCCATATCCCCTCAATGCCTCTCTTCCTGGTCTCCCTTCCTGCCTCACATTACCATTTTCCCTTCCTTCCTTCCCTTCCTTCCTCTGATATTATGGCAACCTCTCCAATATCACTGTGGCTCCTTTTCTGATGGGCAAACATGCCTCAAAGACAGAACTGTTGGAAGAGCTCAGTGACCTGCTTCTCCACAATCTCTGCATAACTAACAGGAAATAAAGAAAGATGAGAAAGAAGGATCCTGAGAGACGTCAGGGAACTGCATATATCCCTAGCATCAGCTCAGAAAAGAACTGAATCTGTCTTTGTTGTGCACAGAGGACTTGGAAATGAACTTGTCTGTCCTGCTGCTCTCCTAGCCCACTCCTCACCCTCTAGGTGTCCCTGTGCTAGACAGCAACCAGACCCAGAACATTCCACCTTACTCTTTCTTCCATAGAGGAGAAACCTGAAGACACTCACCTCTACGGAAGGGCTTCACCACCACTGCTAATGTTCTCCAGCGCTCTGCCAAGGCTAACTCCTGTGTGGCTACTGCTGAGCCATGCACAGGGGTTAGAGCAACCTACTGCTGTCTTCACTCATGATGAAAAAGGAAACTGTCCTCAGATAGGAGCTTAGGAAAAAGCCCCAAAATAACAGTTCTGTGGGAAGCTGAGGGTCTCTCTCTCCGCCTTTCCCTCCTACTTCCCTCCTTCCCAAGGGGACTAGTCACTGAGATACCTGTTCTTAATAAGCCCAGGTTCATGGTGTCCCTAAGCAATCAGTCTAGGGGGAGCAGAACAAACTTTTAGTTATGCCCATTTTGACCAATTAAGTTTCAGAACTTTTTAAACTTTTTGTTTCATGGGAAAACATAAAATCTCACCAACCAGAGGCTTCTCAATACCAAGGCTGCCTTCTCCAAGGCCCCAAAGTCTAAGTTTCCAAATGTCTCAAAAAACCCTAAGCAGATTCCCCCTTCTGCCCTTCATCCACTTCTCTCCTGGGATACTCTTAGCTGTTCAGAACCAAAATCAGCCCCCACTTTCCAATAGGAGACACCACAACTGACCTCTAAAATGCACGCCGATATCCACAAAATCCCGCACACTGGTCTCAGTCAAAGTTTCGACTTCATAAAATACCCCCTGCAAAGCTTGATTTCTCCTCCACTCATTTTACAGAGCATCCTGTTCCTAACCCTGTGTGCCCTCCAGAACACTGTGGAGGGTGCTACCCCTAAATTCAACTCCCCTCTCTGGTATTGTCTCAGGTTTCCACATGTGGGCATCTCTATGTACTCCAGCAAGATTCATCCAGCCATTGATTTGTACAGCCTGTCCCTGATTACCACCAGCTGGGCACTTCAAAGTGGGGGACACATAAGGACAGCCCAATGTAGGCAGCTATATTTACAACCTGGAACAACTGAAAAAAAATGCAAATTGGAAATCTGCTTGGTTCTGGAGGGAGACAGAAAAAGCGAGAGTCACAAAACATGTATCTGGATTTTGGATTTAATTTCAAGTATACCTCTTAAATATGTTCATTTTAATTGGTGCAGAAGGGCATAAATTATGAATAATTTTCTCTACAATTTCTTAAATTATCCAAGTCCAACCACACAATCTTAGAGGAATTTATCTAAGATTGTATATTGTTTTCAAGGAAATGCTGTGAAAATCAGTTTTACGCACTTTTCTCTCTCACTTAATAGTGCATATTACCCCACTTATTTTTTTGTGTAATATTCCATGATATGGATGTCCTATTCTTTATTAGTTAGATCTCTGTTGCTAATTTTTTATTGTTTCCATTTTGATTATGAAAAATGATGCTATAAATATGCACAGATATTTTTAAGTCCATACACATTTATATTGCTCGAATAAATCCCTACAGTTAGAATTTCTTGATCAAAAGATAGATATATTGTAATCATTGCTTTTGATTGGCACCATTTTAAACTTCAAAGATTTTGGACCGATTTAGTCAACACTAAGATTGTATGACAGGAGCACTCTTAATTTCCTCATCTACAACCAAAGATATGATCAAATTTTTGTTTTTCTTTGAAATGTAAAAGAGTAATCAATTGAAAACCTGATGAAATGGAAAATCTTTTGAAAGATTAAAATTACCAAAAGTGTCTGGAAAAAAAAGAACTGAAATCCTATATATGTTAAATAAATTGATTCATAATTAATAAGCTTGTCACACAGAAAACTACTAGTTAAGATAGTTTTACTGGTGTATTCTATCAAATATTTAAGGAAGAACTAATACCAATCCTATATAAAATCTTCTAGAAAATTCAGGAGAAGGGAACACTGCCCAATTCTCCTTATAAGGCCAGAATTATCTTGATATGAAAGGAATCATAAGAAAATAAACATAGAAACCTAGATTCATCATGAACATAGACACAAAATCTTAAGTAACACATTTACTACACTAATAAAAGGGTAATATGCTAATTAGACTGGATGTTCTTCCTGATAAAGCTGGGCAGGGCAAAGCCACTCGCGGTCCCGGGTGCCTGCAGCTGTGGCCAACCTGAGCAAAGCTGCTCCTGATCCCGGGTGCCTGTGGGCGGCCATGGGTGAAGACAGCCAGTGTCCCAGGTGCCTATGGCCAGCCAGAGGGAGGGAACCCCAAGTCCCAGGTGTAGGGGCCAAGGCAGAGGCAGTTAGGGGCAATCAGGCCAGTAGGGGAGCAGTTAGGGGCGATCAGGCAGGCAGAGGGGTTAGGGGTGATCAGGCAGGCAGGCTGGCAGGCAAGCATTTAGGAGCCTGCAATCCCAGATTGTGAGAGCGATGTCCAACTGCCGGTTTAGTCGGACATCCCCAAGGGGTTCCAGATTGGAGAGGGTGCAGGCCAGGCTGAGGGACATCCTGCCCCATGCATGAATTTTGTGCACTGGGCCTCTAGTCTACACTAATAAAAGACAAACATGCAAATTGATCGTACCTTCGCTATGCCTTAAGCCACACCCACCAGCCAATCAGAGTGACTATATGCAAATTAACCCAACCAAGATGGCGGCCAGCAGCCACGGAGCTGGAGCAAGCAGGAGGCTTGGTTTCCCCAATGATGGAGGAAGCCAACTTCCGGCCTGCTGCGGCCAGCTCTGATCTTCACTCAAAGCAACAAAGTTTTAATTATAGAAGATAAATAAACTCCAGATACCTGCTTTCAGCCGGCCGTGGCCATGGAGCTGGAGCGAGCAGGAGGCTTTCCCTCCCGCCCGCCCTGGCCGGCTCTGAGCTCCTCTCAAGGCTACAAAGTTTCAATTATAGAAGTTAAATAAATCCCAGAATAAAAAGAAAAAAGAAAAAAAGGAGAGGCTGGGAGCTTCCGTTGCCGGGGGGGCTTGGCCAGCCTGAAAACGGCCCTCAGCCACTCACCTAGACTGGCCAGGCACCCCAGTGGGGACCCCCCACCCTAAAGGGGGTGTGGCCAGCCTGAAAATAGCCATCAGCCCCTTACCCAGGCTGGCCAAACCTCCATGGGGTGAAGGTCCCTACTGGGGGGGGCGGGCTTTGACCAGCCTGCAAACTGCCATCAGCCCCTCACCCAGACTGGCCAGGCACCCCAGCGGGACCCCCACTCTGATCCAGGACACCCTTCAGGGCAAACCAGCCAGCCCCCACCCATGCACCAGGCCTCTATCCTATATAATAAAAGGGTAATACGCAAACTTACCCTAACAGCAGAAAGACTGGGAATGACTGGTCACTATGACACACACTAACCACCAGGGGGCAGACGCTCAATGCAGGAGCTTCCCCCTGGTGGTCACTGCGCTCCCACAGGGGGAGCTCTGCTCAGCCACAAGCCAGACTGATGGCTGCCAGTACAGTGGTGGTGGTGGGAGCCTCTCCTGCCTCCTCAGCAGCACTAAAGATGTCCGACTGCAGCTTAGGCCTGCTTCCCGCTGGCAAGTGGACATTCCCCGAGGGCTGTCGGGCTGCCAGAGGGATGTCTGACTGCCAGCTTGGGCCTGATCCCCCCGAGAACAGGCCTAAGCCAGCAGGTGGACATCCTCTGAGGGGTCCCAGACTGCAAGAGGGCATAGGCCGGGCTGAGGGATTTCCCCTCCCCACGAGTGCACAAATTTTTGTGCACTGAGCCTCTAGTATAAATATAAAAGCCTAAGTGACTGGCCAACCAGCTGACTGGCTGGTAGCTATGATGCGCACTGACCACCAGGGGGCAGACGATCAACGTAGGAGCTGCCGAGTGACAGCAACTTTGCAGAGTGCCCTCTCATACTCTGGGACTCCTCAGGAGATGTTGGAGAATGGGTTTCGGCCAAACCCCTCAGGCTAGGCTGAGAGACCCCACTGGTGCATGAATCCATGCATTGGGCCTCTAGTTAGAAAATAAAATCCAGCAATACATAAAGAGAGTCACAAAACATGTACCTGGATTTTGAGAAAAATATGCCATAACAAATGATCATTTTAGTCCAGAAATGAAAAGTCAGTTCACCACTAGCAGATTAATCAGTAGTTCACCATGTTAACAGAATTAAAGAGAAAAATCACATGATCATTCCAATAAGAAAAAGCACTTGACAAAAATCAACACACATGGTTTAAAAACCCTGATCAAACCAGTAATTAAAGTGACCTTCCTCAAACTGATGAATAGCATTGACCAAACATCCTCGTGCTAGCATAAACCTAATGATGAAAGACCCAATCTTTCCCTTTAAGATAGAGAACAAGGCAAGGATATCTGTTATCACCACTTCTAGCCAGGACTATAGTGGAAATCTTAGCTAATGCAAAAAGGAAAGAAAATTAAATTAAACGCATACAGTCAGGAAATAAAGAAATAAATTATATATTAGAGATACATAGTGCTATATATAGAAAATCCTAAGAAGTCCCCTCAAAAAAGCTACTAGAACTAATAAGTGATTATCAAGGTCCCTGGATAAAGGTTCCATATACAAAAATCTATTGTATTGCTATACACCAGCAAGGAACATTGGAAATAGAAATAAAATATTTAATTTACAATAGAACTCACAAACATGAAAAAATTAAGAGATCTATTTAGCAAATTATATGCAAGACCTATACAATTAATGCTATAAAATATTGCTCAGGGAATCTAAAGATCTATAGATGAAGCACATTCTATTTTTGTGAATCAGAAGACACAATTTTGTTAGAATCTCTGTTCTCTCCCAATTATAGATTCAGTAAAAATCCCAGGAAGCTTTTGGTTAACATTAAAAAGCTAACTCTAAGATTTCTATGCAAATGTGAAAACATAGAATAGCCCAAATAATTTTCAAAAGGAAGAACAAAGCTGGGGAACTCATAATACCTTACTTAGAAACTTACTACAGTAAGTTTTGTAAATGTCTAATCACTATATTGTACACCTGAAACTGTAATATAATATCCTATGTCAACTGTAATTTAAAAATCAAAAAACTAATGAAATAAATCAGGAAAAAATAAATTTACTATAAAGATACAGTAATAAAGACTGTGTTTTTGACATAATATCATGTAGCTGTATGGACCTTTGGACCAATATAATAGAAAACTTACACAGAGACCCAAAAACATATCTTCAATTGTTCTTAGCCAAACTAACTCTTGATAAATATGTGAAACAATTGGAACTTTCATACATTGCTGGTGGGAATAGACAATGGTATAAACAACAACTGGTAATCATACACTTACCTTACAAGCCTGTAATTCCATTTCACTCTTAGATATTTTTCCAAGAAATGAAAATGTATATGCACACAAAGACATGTTTATGAATGTTGGTGCAATTTTCTTCATAATATACTTCAAACAACCCAAATGACAATGAGTGAATGCATTAATAAATGGTGGAAACTCCATACAGTTAAACACTAACACTTCCCAGCCAATAAAAGAAAGGAACTATTGATAGATGCATCATCTTGACTAAGTCTCTATAGCACTTTATTGAGCAAAAGAATCAAACATAAAGTCAATCCTGTGTACTTCCATAGTAAACTCAAGAAATGAAAAATCTATAATAACAGAAAGTAGCCTGAAGCTGGAGTTGGGGATGAAGACTTACTTGAAAGAGGCATAAAAAAACCTTTTGGGTGAAGAACATGTTTCATAATTTGGTTTAGTAGTGATTTGATGTGTGTAGAAATTTGTAAAAACTCATAGAAACTTATACTTGAAAGAGCTGCATTTATTATATAAAAATTAATCTTAATGTAGATGAAAATATTGATTTCCTTTGAATAAGAGGAAGGGAGAGAGAGAGAGAGAGAGAAACATCCAAGCAAGAGATACACCATTGATCAGCTGCCTCTTGTACAACCCCTACTGGGGATCAAGCCCAAAACCCAGGCATGTGCCCTGACCAGAATGGAACTGGTGACCTCTTGGTTTATGGGTCGACACTCAATACTGAACCACACCAACTGGGGTGAAAATATTTTTTAAAAAATAAATTCTAAGTGTATAACACAGGAAATAGTTCCTCATTGGGGGCTTGCTGAAGAGGGAAATGAGGTAAAGTCTGGTGAAGGATAAAGATAACACTGGAGTGAATCAAAAGGTATTAGAATAAGTAGACAAAGTGAGATAAGTAGAATCTGATTGTGGGTTGGGTGTGGAGATGGAGAAACTAAAAAAACTAAGGAATAGGAGAGGATTTAAGTAACTCTAAAAGATGTCAGAGTGTGACAAGTAATTTCCAGACCTTTCCCCAAACAGGTATCCTTTTAGCCAAACTCTATCAACATTTTTAGTAACTTTCTGCAAATACTTCTTAAGGGAATAGAAATTTTTATTTGTAAGAAGGAAGACAGTGTAGAATTGAATACCTGAAACATGTATAATTTTTTTAAAATAATGTCACCTCAATAAATACATTTTTTATTTTTTTATTGTCTAAAGTTTTACATATGGAGAGGAGAACCAAGATGGCGGCATAGGCTAACGCCGGAGTTTGCTGCCTTGAACAACTACTTCAAAAGTGAAACTAAAACACGGAACAGACATCGCCCAGAACCACAGGAACGCTGGCTGAGTGGAAGTCCTACAACCAGGAGGAAAGAGAAACGCATACGGACACTCAGAGGAGGCGCAGTGCTGAAGTCAAATTCTGAGGTGCGGAGTGCGCGGAGCGGGCTGGCGGCGGAGGGCGCGGTTGTTGTTTTCAATCGGGAGGGAGTCTCAGGCTCTGAGCTCCAGATCCGGGCGAGTCTCTAGGGACCCAGACTCAAACGGGAGAAACGGAACTGTCTGGCTTCGGTCAGAGCGAGTGCAGCTTTCTCTCCGAGCTTTGCAGCGGGTGCTGGGACTCAGAGAGGCAGAGCCCCTGGGGACAGGACTGAGAGCCGCCATAACTGCTCTCTCCGGCCCACCCTGTTGATCCTGTGCGACCCGCCCCGCCCAAGCCCTGCACAGAGGCCTTTGCCGTATAGCCTCAGGCAAAGGCTAGATTAGCACCTCCCCAGAGGACAGAAGTTCTCTCTCTGCAGACACAGCTGATCCTCACAGCCACTTGGCCTGGAGGTCAAACCCTCCCTGGTTTTTTGCTTCATCAATCAAGGTTTAACTATAAGACTGCGAACAAAGACCACTAGGGGGTGCACCAAGGAAGCATAACAAAATGCGGAGACAAAGAAACAGGACAAAATTGTCAATGGAAGATATAGAGTTCAGAACCACACTTTTAAGGTCTCTCAAGAACTGTTTAGAAGCCGCCGATAAACTTAATGAGCTCTACAACAAAACTAATGGGACCCTCGATGTTATGTTGGGGAACCAACTAGAAATTAAGCATACACGGACTGAAACAACGAATATTATACAGACTCCCGACAGCAGACCAGAGGAGCGCAAGAATCAAGTCAATGATTTGAAATGCGAGGAAGCAAAAAACACCCAACAGGAGGGGCGGAATGAAAAAAGAATCCAAAAATGCGAGGATAGTGTAAGGAGCCTCTGGGACAGCTTCAAGCATACCAACATCAGAATTATAGGGGTGCCAGAAGATGAGAGAGAGCAAGATATTGAAAACCTATTTGAAGAAATAATGACAGAAAACTTCCCCCACCTGGTGAAAGAAATGGACTTACAGGTCCAAGAAGCGCGGAGAACCCCAAACAAAAGGAATCCAAAGAGGACCACACCAAGACACATCATAATTAAAATGCCAAGAGCAAAAGACAAAGAGAGAATCTTAAAAATAGCAAGAGAAAGAAACTCAGTCACCTACAAGGGAATACCCATACGACTGTCAGCTGATTTCTCAACAGAAACTTTGCAGGCCAGGAGGGAGTGGCAAGAAATATTCAAAGTGATGAATACCAAGAACCTACAACCAAGATTACTTTATCCAGCAAAGCTATCATTCAGAATGGAAGGTCAGATAAAGAGCTTCACAGATAAGGAAAAGCTAAAGGAGTTCATCACCACCAAACCAGTATTATATGAAATGCTGAAAGGTATCCTTTAAGAAGAGGAAGAAGAAGAAGAAGGTAAAGATACAAATTATGAACAACAAATACACATCTATCAACAGGTGAATCTAAAAATCAAGTGAATAAATAATCTGATGAACAGAATGAACTGGTGATTATAATAAAATCAGGGACATAGAAAGGGAATGGACTGACTATTCTTGGGGGGGAAAGGGGTGTGGGAGATGCAGGAAGAGACTGGACAAAAATCGTGCACCTATGGATGAGGGCAGTGGGTGGGGAGTGAGGGCGGAGGGTGGGGCGGGAATTGGGAGGAGGGGAGTTATGGGGGGAAAAAAGAGGAACAAATGTAATAATATGAACAATAAAGATTTAATTAAAAAAAAGAGAAAAAAAAATAAAATAAAAAAATAAATAAATAAAAAATAAATAAAAAAATTTAAAAAAAAAATAAAGTTTTACATATGTCTCCTTTTCCCCCAACTGATGCCCCCCCAGAGCCATTCCCACCTCTGAGGGCAAGCCCCCACTGCCCCAGTGTCTGTGTCCATTGGTTATGCTAATATGCATGCTTTGGTTGATCTCTAACTTCCCCACCTCCCCTGCCATTTGTCTCTGGATCTATTTTTGTCCATCAGTTTATGTTGCTCATTATATCCCACATATGAGTGAGATCATGTGATATTTATCTTTCTCCGAAAGGCTTATTTCACTTAGCATAATGCTCTCCAGTTCCATTCATGCTGTTGCAAACGGTAAAAGTTACTTCTTTTTATAGCAGCATAGTATTCCATTGTGTAGATGTACCACAGTTTTTTAATCCACTAACAAAAAAGGAAGATAGAAATCTCCCACCAGTAGAGCTTATTAGATTGTGAGCTCAGCTATAAAGTGTAACATCTTTGGTGAAAGTGAAAGGATCCCAAGACAATGCAAAATCATAGAGGAGCCACTGAAATTGGAACCAGGCATGCTCATTCCTTTTCTTACTTCTTAGCTGTGTCATATTCAGTGTAAGCTTTCAGCCCTCAGCTTTGGTTTCATCATCTGAAATACCAGGGCATTGGTGGACATGCTGTCATTTTCCTTTCTTCTCCATCTTGCCCAAAGTTAAGAAGCAAGGAGCAGAAATGCAGCTACTCTTTGAGTCCCTGCAGAGGCTCTCCACTCCTTACCCTTATCATGGAGCCCTCTTCAAAGCTAAACTTTTTGTCAGAATCAACTCTTTACAGATAACATCATGAGTAGTTATAGGCTACACCAGCCGCAGTACCTAAATGTATCTCCTTTACTGGATCTTATAGGCGAATAAAGCTGGTGAATGTCCAAACTCCAACTTGGCCCAACCTCAAGGCCATGCTATGTCTACATCTGGCTTTTCCACATAATCACTCTGGGAACACAGACAAGAAGGGAAGTCATCCTGGCCCAGAGAAAGAAGAAGTCATTTTGACTATAGTAGGTAGTAGGGTTATTACCCGCAAATTTTGAGTCCCTATGCCCAAAAGAGGGAATGAGCGGAAATGATCCTTCCTTGCATGCCACAAGCCTCCAGGTCCACCCTTACCTCTCTCTCTCTACTCTGTTCTCGCATACCAGCCTCAGTGAGCTTTTAAAACACAGATGACATCAGGTCTCTCCTCTAATTGACGCCTTCTCACTGCCCTTTGGATAAAGCCCAAAATCCTGCAAGGCCTGCATGGCTTCGAGAAATGTGTTTCCCTAATGTTGCTGCGAGTTACTCATCCTCCTCTGCCCGCTGCCCAAAAATACTGACATTCTCGCAGACTTCATTGGCAGGCATCGCTCACTCGGCTCCATTTCACAGAGTGCTCATTCTATTTCCACCCACTGTCACTTATGATCACTCTCTTGTAGAGGCTTTTCCTAACCTTCACAGACAAGCTCAGGCTCCCTGCCAGCTGCTCTCCGAACACCCTGTAGTAGATGCTGTGTGCATTGCCCAAACCCCCTTCAGGACCCAGGTTGTCATCCCTCAGCTCACAGCTGAAGTTATCCCCAGAAATGGCACTCAGACAAAGAGAAATTCCCCCCTCCACCCAGAGATTGTAACCCTTCCCCTAAGGCAGCCCATACCCAGTGGCCTATAAATGCAAATGTCCATCCCCCATGTTTTCACTGGGACACGAGTCAGGACCACCTGTCAGGGCCATCGTAGCTCCAGAGCTCTGGGGGCATAGAAGCCTCTGTCACAACCCATCACAGTTCAACCTCCACCTCCACCCAGAATCTCCTCACTCCTCTGCAGGAATTATCCCAAGGATCACTCTAAGACCCAAGATAACCTCATCATTCCTTTCTTGAGACAATTCACTACTTGTAATTATGTGTGTGTGTGTATTCATGCATGTCTGTGCATATATGTGCATTGTATACATGTTTTCATTTCATGTGGTGACATCAGTCTTCACCAAATATGCTTCATCTGGGAAGAGACCATGTCCACTGCTATATTTTCAGCATAATTTCTGAGAAAACACTGTTTTTAAAAAATATATTTTTGTTAAATTTTCATGCTATGTCTATATCTGGCTTTCCCACATAATCACTCTGGGAACACAGGCAAGAAGGGAAGTCATCCTGGCCCAGAGAAAGAAAAAGTCATTTTGACTATAGTAGGTAGTAGGGTTATTACCCGCAAATATTGAGTCCCTATGCCCAAAAGAGGGAATGAGCAGGAGGATCCTTCCTTGCATGCCACAAGCCTCCAGATCCACCCTTACCTATCTCTCTCTACTCTGTTCTTGCATACCAGCCTCAGGATTCTTTAATTTTTAATTTGAATTCTTCATATTTTAAAAAAATTTATATTTCTCTTTAGTGAACTTATTGGTTTGCAAGAGAACATTATACAGTTGTCTCCTGAAAATTGTATATATACTTTAACAGCTGATAGCTCAATTTTGAAAATGAAATTTATTTTATTAAAAACAATCCCTTTATAATTATTCAAATTGTCTTATACATTTTTGGGGGTCATCCTACATATAAATCAAGCAAGCCTCTACTTCATGTTTTTATTTTTATATCTTTCTATACATAAATATTTCTTTCTTACATAAATTTAACAGTCTTAGTAGCCTGGAACTTGCATTTTACCTGAGAAAAGCCTGTGTTCATATTCCAAGGTCATTACAAAAGAAAAAACATTCTACTTGTTACTGTTTACATTTAAGTACATTTGAACCATATGAAAATTTTTTTTAAAGCAAATGTTATAAATCTAGGGTTATGCTGTTTTCAGATATTTTGTGAATGCAAAAAATATCTCTGGATTAAAGGCAAAGGAGAGATGAAGGAAAGGAGAATGAGACAGATTGAGAGAAAGAGGAGGAGGAGGAGGAAGAAAGAGAAAGAAGAACCAGCTTAGAGAAATGTCAGGGTAAAAAATGCCTTTTCTCCCTTGGCTGGAGCAGGGAGAGAGCCATATCTGGTGGAGGGAGAACAAGAGATTAGAAAGACTCATGATATTAACAAGGGCCAGAGAATGTCAGAGATGGAAAGAAAATGTCCTCCACAGCTTATTTACATACAATGAGCCTGACACCCAGAGAGAGTGGCTGCCAAAGGTCACAAAGTAATTTGCTGGGGCTCCTGACTCCTAGCTCAGCATTCTGGTCAGAAAAGCACAAAGAGCTGCTTTCAGCAGGGAACCCGTGAACAGGATAGAGGGTTGGCCGGTGGAACCTGTGAAGATCCTACCAACTCTGAGATTATGAGACTCAAAAATATACTTTGAAAGATCACTCTGTCCATGAAGTTCTCATAATCAAAGACAAAAGTTTGGAGCTGAATAAAGTACTCTCTGGCACAAAGTAGGTGCTCAATAACTACCATATCAATGAATGTGGATGGTTCTTATCAATAACAGTAACTAAGTGCTCCTCTTAAATTACTCCATGAGCTTAAGTGAGTGGCTCATGACAATCTCAGTGTCTAGGGGGCTTGAGCGGGTGCCAAGGGGAGTTAGCCCCATGGTGGGTTAGCAGGGGGAACTTCACTGGTGAGGACCCTGAAGCATCAGCTCTCATCCAACCTGTAATATTAGAATAGGTGATCCAAGAGGCCAGCGGGCAGGCAGAATAATGGTGCCCCAAAGCTCTCCATGCCTGGTCCCTGAGAATTTGTAATATTACTTAACAATAAAGACTTTGCAGATCTGATTAAGAACCCTGAAATGAGGAGATTATCCTGAATGCCCCAGGTGGCTGCATGGAGATCCCTAAAGTGGAAAACCTTTCCCAGCTAAGGTGAGTGTCAGTGGGAGATTCCATGATCAGAGAAGAGTCAGAGACATGCAGTGTTGCTGGCTTTGGAGATGGTAGAAGGGAACCATGAGCCAAAGAACGTGGGAAACCTCTAGGCCCTGGACAAAGCAAGGAGCCTCCAGAATGGAGCACAGCCCTAGTGACACCATGATTTTAGCCCACTCAGGCCTGTGTCAAACTCTGGCCTGTAGGGTTTGTAAGATAATAAATGGGTAGTGTTTAAGCCACCACACTTGTGGTAGCATTGAGATCCACAGAAGCAATAGCATTTTGTAGCATTTACTTTGCTACAGAATCAATAGAACACTAATGCAGTCTTGAAAGCCCAAACCCAGCCACACATATGTCTCAGTTCTCAAGATGTCCTGCCTCCAACTCTGCTTTGAACAGCCTCCCTTCTGCCTGCCTGAGCTCCCTAGTAGTAATATGCTGCTTTCTACTGTTAGCCCCCATTTCTGTCCTGAATGACCTAAAATCTGCTTTGTTATTAATGGCTTTGTCCCAAAAACCCAGCTTCAGTTTCAGGTCCTACAGAAAGATTGCCTGACCAACCCTGTCAAGCACTTCTGGGTCTTAAACTCAGAACCCATTTGCACTGTCTTCACTGGAAACATTTTTCTTGATATCACTTTGTCATTATTTCTGTCTCGGGGAGTGGTTGGGGCTATGTGGGTGGCATCCATAAAGACTGAGCTCTAAGAGAATGAACGGTGACTCAAAGTCTACTGCAGAGCCCAGTCCTCTACCATCTTGCCTTCACCTTCATCCCCAAGGTGTGCATCTTCTCAAAGGAGTCAGGGACAAACCCTTCTGTCTGGACAGTTCCCAAAATGTGTCTATCAAGGGGCCCTACCTCTGAAAGGACAATGACTCCTCTTAAGTTAACTGTTTCAATTCCCAACTTCTAGAGATGACACTGGAGAATTCAGACAAGAGCTGCTGTGGTCCATGGTCTACATTCCTTGCTTTCCAGATCTTAAAACCCTGGATCTGGAAGGGAGACAAAAACCTCTGAGTGGAAACTCTGTATCTAACCCTGGCCATGTACTCCAGCTGCTATAATCTTAGTCCAGCTGGGAAATTCCTTTGTGCCTTTCTCATCTCATTTTACGTAGGCATTTCTCAAAGGAAGGAAAGGACCAGGGGGTATGCACTGCCATAGAACAAATCCTAAGCTATCAGCTGCTTAGGTGTATCTAGGTCTCTATCCCTTTCTTCATTCAGATCTTTTTCTCAAATGTTACCGTATTCTCTTTGCTTTCACGTATCCTGGATTTTTCTAAAATAGCTCTGATTTAATATATTCTACCAAATTCTTTCTGTAAACACACTTTAATTTACCAGTCTACATTTCACAAAAAAACTATAATGACTTCACTTACCAAGAAAGTACTACTAGCACAACTTACATTAAGACAAATCTACTAATTTACTGCAAATGTCAAGCTTTATAAAGTCTACTATGTGGATATAGACAAGGTAGGGAATTTGGGCTCATTTGGTAGATACGAATGACTAGCTTCGGAAACTTGGCTCCCTTAGTGGTCCCCTGGCTCTAATTATGTGCTCTGGTGTCACCCAAGGCTAACCCCTTCCTAATTGAGGTGTCCCTTTCTCTGACTTTCTGAAAAGTTCATTTATTTCTTGCTGAGGTGCTCCTCACCCAAAATAGAGGCTCACCTTAGATTGAAAACCTTGTCCCCTCCAATTACACATCAGAACAATGACTCGTGTTTGCTGTTGCACCAACTGATTTAGTTTTTCTAATTATTCTGTTTTCACCATCTCAAAGAGTAAATATTTGTAGAATAAATGAAAGTGATGAAGAATTTAAAAATAATTCTTCTGATAATACATACCTTACCTTTGTCTGTGTGCATGTATATAAATATACAGTGTGTGTATTTTTTCACACTTTACAAACCACTTTGACATATAGTTTCCATTTGTTTTTATCCTAACAGTAATTCAATTAAATAAATACTCACTAATCACCCACCATGAACAATGAATGCACTCCTCCTCAGCACTGACCATTAAAGATTAAAAATCATGTTTCCTAGCCAGTGTGGCTCAGTCATTGAGCATGGACATATGAACCAGGAGGTCACAGTTTGAATTCCAGTCGGGGCACATGCCCAGGTTGCTGGCTTAATCCCCAGTAGGGGACATTCAGGAGGCAGCTGGTCAATGATTGTCTCGCATCATTGATGTTTTATCTCTTACTCTCTCTTACTCTCTGAAATTAATTAAATGTATAAAAAAGAAAAAATATATATAAAAGACATGGATTTTACCTGAGGTTTCTCCATCTGTGTGAGGGTGGAGAGTGGAAATAGTACAGTTACTTGTAACACACTGTGATAAGGGGTTTCCTACTTATAAGTGCTGTGAGAGCCCAGAAGAGAAATGCTAAATCTTGGGCTGCATCCCAATAGTGTTTATGAACCATGAATAGATAGGTTTAAGAAACACATACTGTTTCTAAAAGCAGCTGTAGATTCAGTGTCACTTTTAAAGATTTGCATTTTATCACAATAGTATCCACAAACATATGAAGGTTGGAAAATAACACGTACACATGAGGGAAATACTTTCATTTGGTCTATAAACAATGTTAATTGCATTTTTAGATTCACACTTTCTTTACTATTGTACAATTTTTACCAAGAGATAGGAACAATTGATCTTATTGCTAGTTTACATAAGATGATTTGATATTAGGTGATTGGACAAAAGGCAACAATCTTCCCCAGAAGCAGTTTACATGGGAACATAATTGCAGGGGCACAGGACGAGATTGTTTGTAACACTCAGAACTTGTGTGTGTAGGGTTACAGCCCTGATTAATCTTCACAAAAATCAGAACAGGTCTTGTTATCTTCAGCAAAAAATAAATAAGCAGTAAAAGCAAAAGTTTTTTTTAAAAAAAACTTAGGCCCTAACTGGTTTGGCTCAATGGATAGAGCATCAGCCTGCGGACTGAAAGGTCCCAGGTTCGATTCCGGCCAAGGGCATGTACGTTGGTTGCGGGCACATCCCCAGTAGGAGGTGTGCAGGAAGCAGCTGATCGATGTTTCTCTCTCATCGATATTTCTAACTCTCTATCTCTCTGCTTTCCTCTCTGTGAAAAATCAATAAAATATATTTTTTTAAAAACTTAGTTTCCTCTTTCTTAATTCTAGAAAAAAAATAAGTATTGTGTAGCGATGAAGAAGATAAATCTGATTTAAAACCTGACCACCTCTCAAAGAATGGTATCTAGCCCTAACCATGTTGGGGGGGGGGGGGGGGGCGGGGGGAAGCCATATGGAAGTCTAGGGAACTGAAAAGCACATTTGTATCAATGAGTGATTTTGTGGAAAACTCTGTTTTAAACCATACCCATTCATTGCTTTGAGAACATTAGAGAATAATTTTGGGAGAAAGAATAGTGAAAAAATTGTTTCACCAACACCTGGCTATCTAAGCACAAAGACCAGGGGCAGGGGTTATCCCTCACACAAATATATCTATCTGGCCAGGGCAGGGAAAGATTGACAATAGCACTGTGATGATTATAAAACTCTTTACAGATATAAAGTATTAAGGTGATATTGTTTTGTGTTAATTCAGCAGTGGGTATACCCAGTATAGACACTACAACCAAGACAACAGCAGCCCACCACTAATGGGATTTGAAGCATGTAGTTCACTAAAAGCAACAAAATATCCACAATCCAGCTCAGTTTACTCATCAGGTGAACGGAACCCCTTGAACTTACAACTGGACCAAAGAAAAGGATTGTCCATTTCCAGGCATAAATACTATTTACATCAGACTCAACCGTTCTACATACAATGTGCAGCATTTAATTTAAAGACTTATGAGAGAAACCAAGATGGTGGCATAGGTTAACGCCGGAGATTGCTGCCCTCGAACAACCACTTCAGAGATATAACTAAAGGACAGAACAGACAGCATCCAGAACCACAGGAAGGCTGGCTGAGTGGAAATTCTACAACTAGGAGGAAAGAGAATATCATACCCAGACTCAGAGGAGGCGCAGTGCTGAAGTGAAATACTCAGGTGCGGAGTGCGCGCGCGGAGTGGGCTGGCGGCGGAGGGCGCGGTTGTTGTTTTCAATCGGGAGGGAGTTTCAGACTCTGAGCTCCAGATCCGGGCGAGTCTCTGGGGACCCAGACTCAAACGGGAGAAGCGGGACTGTCGGGCTTCGGTCGGAACTCGAAGGCAGCTTTCTCTCCGAGGTTTGCAGCCATTGCTGGGACTCTGAAAGGCAGAGCCTCTGGGGAAGGAACTGAGAGCAGCCATAACTGCTCGCTCCGCCCGCCCTGTAGATCCCCGGGGACCCGCCCCGCCCAAGCCCGGCGCAGAGCCATTTGCCGGATAGCCTCAGGCAAAGGCTAGATTAGCACAGAGATCCAGCCCTAGAGATCCAGCACAGAAGCTCTCCCACTGCAGACACAGCTGACTCTCATAGCCAGTTAGCCCGGAGGTCAAATCACCCCCGGTATTGCCAACATCAATCAAGGCTTAAAGGCAACAAGACTGCACACAAAGACCACTTGGGGGTGTACCAAGAAAGCATAAAAAATGCGGAGACAAAGAAACAGGACAAAACTGTCAATGGAGGATACTGAGTTCAGAACCACACAGTTAAGGTCTCTTAAGAACTGTCTAGAAGCCGCCGATAAATGTAGTGAGATCCTCAAGAAATCTAATGAGACCCTCGATGTTGTGATAAAGAACCAACTAGAAATTAAGCATACACTGACTGAAATAAAGAATATTATACAGACACCCAACAGCAGACCAGAGGAGCGCAAGAATCAAGTCAAAGATTCGAAATGCAAAGAAGCAAAAAACACCCAACCGGAAAAGCAAAATGAAAAAAGAATCCGAAAATACAAGGATAGTGTAAGGAGCCTCTGGGACAGCTTCAAGCGTACCAACATCAGAATTATAGGGGTGCCAGAAGATGAGAGAGAGCAAGATATTGAAAACCTATTTGAAGAAATAATGACAGAAAACTTCCCCCACCTGGTGAAAGAAATAGACCTACAGGTCCAGGAAGCGCAGAGAACCCCAAACAAAAGGAATCCAAAGAGGACCACACCAAGACACATCATCATTAAAATGCCAAGAGCAAAAGACAAAGAGAGAATCTTAAAAGCAGCAAGAGAAAGAAACCCAGTTACCTACAAGGGAATACCCATACGACTGTCAGCTGATTTCTCAACAGAAACTTTGCAGGCCAGAAGGGAATGGCAAGAAATATTCAAAGTGATGAATGCCAAGAACCTACAACCAAGATTACTTTATCCAGCAAAGCTATCATTCAGAACGGAAGGTCAGATAAAGAGCTTCACAGATAAGGAAAAGCTAAAGGAGTTCATCACCACCAAACCAGCATTATATGAAATGCTGAAAGGTATCCTTTAAGAAGAGGAAGAAGAAAAAGGTAAAGATAAAAATTATGAACAACAAATATGCATCTATCAACAAGTGAATCTAAGAATCAAGTGAATAAATAATCTGGTGATCATAATAGAATCAGGGACATAGAAAGGGAATGGACTGACTATTCTTGGGGGGGAAAGGGGTGTGGGAGATGCGAAAAGAGACTGGACAATAATCGTGCACCTATGGATGAGGACAGTGGGTGGAGAGTGAGGGCGGAGGGTGGGGTGGGAGCTGGGAGGATGGGGGGGGGAAAAAAAAAAGAGGGACAAATGTCAAATGTAATAATCTGAACAATAAAGATTCAATTAAAAAATAAATAAATAAAGACTTATAATATACCCACAGCAGAAAATACAACCAACTTTTCAAGAGAAAAAGCAATGGGACTAAACTCAGGGAAGATCCAGACATCAGAACTCTCAAGTGAGGATCTTCAAAATAACTATGATTGACAGGGGAACTCAGCAGACTGGCTGGCTAGTTAAACAAGTATAATTTGTAGAAATTATGATTTAAAAAGATACTTAAAGTCTCTGGAAGTTGTATTAAAAGCATATAGCAAATGAAGAAACATTTATTTATAAAATCTAAAACACAGTAAGAACAGCAAGAGTCTTTGGAACTTAAGCCATGATTCACTACCTTCCTCTCCGCTCCCAGCTCAGTGTGATGGAAACACCACTCCAGGCAGGTGCAGCCAAGAACAATGGGCTCCCTTTCCCCTCAGCTCCAAGTTAAGGGCTACAGTATCTTCCCTGAAGAGGCATGTGGTAAGCACTTCTCATCCCTCCTCCTCCACTACTACATGTTGAAGAGGCTAATTTCCAGGAGATTACCGAATAGGGAGTTAACACTTCCTGCTTCTATTCAGTATCCATTCCTAGAGCAGAGGCTACACCTAGAGCAGCACACTGAGAATACTAGGGCCCTAATCACCCTCCCTCCTGCTCACTCAGGGTGGAGGTTCCACAACAGGAGAGGCAAGCCAAGAAGGTCAAAGGCTACTGCTACTGCCCAACACCCTGCAACTAAAGCAGGGGTATCACTTAGCAGTGGTTCTCAACCTTCCTAATGCCGTGACCCTTTAATACAGTTCCTCATGTTGTGGTGACCCCCAATTTCATTGTTGCAAATTGAACATAATTAAAGCATAGTGATTAATCACAAAAACAATATGTAATTATATATGTGTTTTCCAATGGTCTTAGGCGACCCCTGTGAAAGGGCCATTCAACCTCCAAAGGGGTCGCGACCCACAGGTTGAGAACCACTGACTTAGAGAGAGGGCACCACATCCCCACCCCTGACCCCACCCCTGGCTCCAGAGTCATGGCTCAGACATTTTGCCCAGAGGGAAAACCAGCTCTGAAGAAATTGACTTTACTTGAAACAATGAGGGGAAGTTAGGGCCCAAGGGCATTCTCAAAAATAAGACAGCTTTTGGTGATAAGCAAAGGAGGAGGCTGGTAAATTCATTAGAGATACAAGGCAAACTACAGATCAGCTAGTTTAAAAGAAAGAACTAGAGAAAGAGAGTGCTAAGAAATGAAGCATAGAATCAGAATAAACCTTAAACTCTCACCACAAAAAAATACCTCTGTAACAAAGTCCAAACTTAATTGGATCAGACTGGTGTGATCAGGGAACAAGACAGTGAAAGAGAGCCTTGTTACAAACCACTGTCACTTCTGGGTGACTGTGTGCCTGCCCGGGACTGTGGCCTTTGAGGAGTGACACCAGAGGGTGTACACTGCCTGGAAAATGAACTTCACTCAGATAGTCCAGTCAGGACCCTAAACAAGTCAACAAGCAAAACACAGTAACAAGCCCCTGGAGTGGGAGACGAGTATCCAGAATCTTGCCTTATAATGTCTAAAATGTCCAGTTTGCAATGAAAAATTACAAAACCTGCAAATAAACAAGAAAGTGTGACCCATATATAAGAGGAAAATACAACAACAGAAGCTGCTTTAAGAAGGACCAGAAGCCACATTTAAGCATCATAAATTGTGCATCTGAAATCTGTATAATTTTGTTAACCAATGTCATGCCAATGCATTCAATAAAAAGAAAAAAAAGTCAAAATGAAAAAGAGTCATAGACTTTAAAGTAGTCATTATAAATATGTCTAAAGAATTAAGGGAACATGTTAAAAGAAATAGAGGTATGATGACAATGTTTCTCCACATGGAGAATATCAAAAGAGTTCAAAATTATAAAATGGACCAAACGGAAATTCTAGAGTCAAAAAGTAAAATAAGTTAAATGAAAATTTCAGTAGAAGAGATCAACAATAGATATTTAACTGACAGAAGAATTAATTAGAAAAGTTAAAGATAGATTGATAGGAATTTACAATGCAAAGAAGAGAAAGAAAAAAATAAAGAAAAATGAACAGAATCCCAGAGAAATATGGGACACCATTAAGGGTACCAGTGCACATGTAATGGGGAAACCAGAAGGAGAGATACAAAGTAGTGTAAAAAATGTTCAAAGAAATAATGGTTAAAAACTTTACACATTTAATTTAAAAAAATTAATTTACACAATCAAAAAGGTCAATAAATTTCAAGTAGGAAAAATGTAAACAACTACACACACACATAATAAATAGTAAAAAAGTAAAATTGCTGAAAGCCAAAGAAAAAATCTTCATCCTGGCCAGTGTTGATCAGTGGTTGAGCATTGACCTATGAAACAGGAGGTCATGGTTTGATTCCCGGTCAGGGCACAGGCCCTGGGTTGCAGGGTCAATCCATAGTAGGGGACATGCAGGAGGCAGCCAATCAAGAATTCTTCCTCACCATTGATGTTTCTATCTCTCTCTTCCTCTCCCTTCCTCTCTCTGAAATCAATATAAACACAATTTTTAAAAGAAAATATCTTCAAAGCAGCAAGAGAAAAACAACTTCTCATGTATGAGTAACTTTAATAATAGCTGACTTCTCATCAAATACAATTAAAACCAGAAGGGAGTGAAATGATATAGCTAAAGGGTTAAAAGAAAAAAAAACATGCTCAATCAACAATCCTATCTCTAGAAAAACTATCTTTCAAACAAAATGAGAAAAAGACTCCGCAGATAAACAGAACACAGAACTTGCTGCTAGCAGACACAATTTACAAGAAGGAAGTTCTTCCAACTAAATGCAAGTGACCCCAAATAGTAATTAGAATCCACACACATAAAAATGAAGCACTAGCAAAGGTAATTCTGTAATTATAAAAGGTGGTAAAATGCATATTTCTTCTCCTGACTCCTCTTAACTTACTTAAAAAGCATCTGTATAAAACAATCCTATATAATCCTATATAATAAAAGAACTAATATGCTAATTAGACAGAACAGCAGAAAGACCATCTAGACGACCTTCTGGATGAAGCTGGGTCTTTGAGGAGCTGCAAGGGCTGGCTGGGGCTGCGAGGGCCGGCCGAGGCAGCTGGGGCTGCAAGCGCTGAGCCCCTTGCACAAATTTCATGTATTGAGCCTCTAGTAAATATATTATTGCATTGTTAAGTGGATAACACATAGAGCTGAAATGTATTTGTCAATAACAGTGAAAAAAGGGTAAGTAGAAACAAAGCTGTTTTGGAGTAAAAAAATCACACCAAACAGCAACTTGAATCTGAGAAATAAATGAAGAGAAACAGAAAAGGTAAATAAGTTTAATATAACAAGTGCCATATGTATATTTCTTCACCTTCATATAATGTACTAATTGTAACGATGTATTATTGGATTTGTAGCTATATAAATGTAATCTTACCTAATAATAGACAAACATGTAAATTGACCATCCCTCTGCTATGCTCACCAGCCAATCAGGAGAGTATGCAAATTAACCCAACTAAGATGGCAGTTAATTTGCATACGTAGGTGCAAAGACTGAAGGCTCCAACTGGAGCAGCGAAGGCCTGGGTCCTGGGTGCTGGAGGAAAACTGGTGCCAGCAGCCAGGGGAAGGGAAGGCCTAGTGCATGAATCTCTTCATGCAATGGGCCTCAAGTATGTATAATAATACCAAAAAAGTGAAGCTGTCTCAGAGCTATATAGGAGCAATGTTCCACATCTAACTGGCATCATTAGTATATATCTGAAGTCAATTCTAAATGAAGATGTATATGGTAAGCCCTCGAGTATTCACTAAAAAAATAACATAAAAGAGTGAAAAAAATCAATTAAGAATTTAAAATTTTATACTAGAAAATATTCACTTAATGCAAAAGAAATATAACTATAATTAACATATTAAATGATGTAGTAGAAAGGTAGACAACATACATAAGCAAGAGAGGAATTTTAGCTGAAAGATAAAAATAATACGAAAGAATCAAATAAAAATATTATAAATAGAAAAATATTGTATGAGAGATGAAGAATTCTTTTCATGGACTCATCAGTAAACCCAACACAACTGAAGAAAGAATCAACAAACTTGAATATTGGCCATAGCAAATGCAAGTTCATATTTACTAATTTTGCTACAATCTAGTCATTTGGGCCATAATATTTTATATTCCCTTCAGAAATGAATAAAAATTCCTGTTCTCCTGCATTGGTGTCAACATTTAGTATTCCCAGAGTTGTACCTTTTGCCAATCTGATGAATCCTATATGTTTGATGATTGAGTAAACTTTGGCAAATTACTTAACTTCTTTGAACCTTTATTTTCTTATCTGCTAAATGAACATAATACTACTTAGCTCACAGGTTATTGCCAGGATTGAATAAAAATATAGAGAAATTTTAAGAAATTTAGTATACACACAATAATTGCCCCTTCTATCTATATGCTCCCAACGTACTTTGCAAAGTTTCTTACATGCATTAGGTAGCTATTGAATAAATAAAACTCAACCAAATAATATAAAAGTTATATTCAGTGTCTCCTGAAAGAAATGATGATGTTCATGGAACAAAATAACAGAGAGGTTAAGATCAAACTTTGGAGTCAAAGGATCCTGAGTCAAATTGTATTTCTGTGAAATTTTGAAAATTATTATCAATATTAATAAAACATTGGGATATTTTAATTAGGCACAAACAATCTATAATAATAAAAGGGTAGTATGCTAATTAGACCAGATGTCATTCCAGACGTCCTTCCGGACAAAGCCGGGGCCAGAGGGAAGCCCAGGTCCCGGGTGCCTGATGGTGGCTGGAGCAAAGCCTAAGTCCTGGGTGCCAGAGGAAAGCCAATGCCAGCAGCCGGGGGAAGGAAGGCCTACTCTTGCACAAATTTCATGAATTGGGCCTCTAGTAAATATATATGGTGGCTTACAGAAAGCATAGGAGTTTTTGTTTGTTTGTTTGTTTGTTTTTCTGTTTTTTTTTTTTTTGTTTTGTTTTGTTTTTTATTGCTTAAAGTATTACAAAGGGTATTACATATGTGTCCATTTTCCCCCCTGTCCTAGACAGTCCCCTAGCCTCCCCTATCCCCCACTGTCTTATGTCCATTGGTTATGCTTATATGCATGCATACAAGTCCTTTGGTTGATCTCTTACCCCCCTACCTCCTGCCCCCCAACCCTCCCCGGCCTTCCCGCTGCAGTTTGACAATCTGTTTGAGGCAGCTCTGCCTCTGTATCTATTATTGTTCAAAAGTTTATAATGCTCTCTATTATCCATGAATGAGTGAGATCATGTGGTATTTTTCCTTCATTGACTGGCTTATTTCACTTAGCATAATGCTCTCCAGTTCCATCCAAGGCATAGGAGTTTTAATTACATATTATTCCATTCTTATTCCTTGTCTTCTAATAACAAACATTAATATAAATCAGAAAATTTAACATTTATTGTTATAATATTCACCCATATTTATGCCTCATTAAGTATGAATATAGAGAAATACATGTGAAAATAAAACAGAAAAAGTAAATGTCTTTTTAGAGATATGTATCAGATACTATCTGGGTAAGCATTTTACTTTCACCAAGTAATTTTTACACAGAGAAACTATTAAAACTTTCCTGGTTAGAAGCAGTATTGTCTCCAGTTTTGTTCTTGTTATTATGACCATATAACAAAGTGAATGTTAACAGAAGCCAATGTTTAAATTAGGTGAAAATTGCAACACATTCAATCTGACATACCTCAAATTATAAATAAGACTTATTTTGTAGTATACTAATTATATGTGAGTAAGGAGTTCAAATAAAAGCCTACTATTAGTATTTGCTTTTTAATACCTGATTATGTCTGTGTTCAGTTGTGAGGAGCAGAGAGAAAAATAAATAAATCGAACAAGAAGCTATTGAGGCTTCAAGGTGTGTATATAGTAGAGGGGGTCTGAGTGAGATTTTTTTTTTCATTTTTGTATCGGAGAGACCTGCAGCTGGGGAAATGAGAGCCCCTAGAGGACAGACCTATCTGTCTCCCAGCGCCCAGTGTGAAGATGAAGTGGGCATTCTGGTTGAGTATAAGTTTGGATTACAGGGCAGGGGCAGAATGACAGTGTTATTAACTAAACGTCTGTGTCCCCATCAAAATCCATACATTGAAGCTGTGAGTTCCAGTGCAGCTGTATTTGAGCCTCTAAGAAAGTAATTAAGGTTAAATGAGGTCATTAAAGTGGGGCCCTGATTGGATTAGTGTCCCTATAAGAAGAGATGCAGAGATGGCTCTGTCCTAATATCCACACACCAAGGTAAGGCCATGTAAGAACACAGAGAGAAGGTGGTCACCTACAAGCAAACAAAGAGAACCTGCATGAGAAACTGAATTGGCCTTGATCTTGAACTTCTCAGATTTCCAAACTAGGATAAATACATTTTTTGTTGTTTAATGCATCCAGTCTATGGGGTTTTGTTATGACAGACAGATACAGATAGTGATCTTCCTTCATTCAGAATCAAAGACCAAATAGAAAAACCTGGGCTTTGACACGAGATGTCTGATATCCTATTAGTAGCCCCTGGCCCACATCCTCTTCTCCTCTCATATTCTACACTCAGCTACAGGAATTTCCTACTCTCCTTAGGTTCATCTGAGAAAATATGATCAGGGTGTTCAGAGAGGCATTTTGGAACATTGCATCACTGGAGTTAAGAAGAGGAATGGAGATGTTGATGAAGGAGGAGAGGAGGACTAGGAACACCTTAGCAGAAGGAGGTCAGAGCCTTGGCTCATGGTGAAATGGGGGGAAGCAAAAAAAGAAACATGAAGACTCGTGAATGAAGGGAGAGAGGAAGAAATAACAGAAAAGTTAGTGGACAAAGGGCAAGAAAGGCGGGGAGAAGAAGCCTGGGTGACAACATGTTGAGGAACCAAAGAAACTATATATGAGGGCAGTGAGCCTCTCTCCTTTTGTGTCTGTCCCCACACATGCCACAGAGAGGAGGTTTGAGCAATACCCTGAAGTTTAGCAAACAAACTTTACCTCATTCTTATGCCCAAATATTTCCATCTTCTTTGTAGCACAAAGATTTTGAGAATGAGAAAAATTGGAATCTCCATATCACTACTCTCCACTGCTTCTGTAGAAAAATGTATGTACACTATATTCACTTAGCAGTAGCAGTGGGGCCAGGATAATAAAACACTCAACCAGAAAAAGAGACAAGCATGGAATATTCAACATGTATATGTTCATCTTCTCAACAAATTGCATAAAATTATAGGACAAGCAACTAGGAACATTTGATGAAGAAACAAAGTGAGCATCTCTTCCTTTGTACCCTGATACTCCATCTCTCACCTCACCTCCCTCTTCATTTCCTACCTCCCCACCCAGTAATTCATTTTCAGAAATGAATTATAAGCAAATGAATTGGACTAATAGAACTCTACACAAAAGTACTCATTTGCTTTCTTTAGTTTCTCCTACACCACAAGGAGTTCATCAGTAGAAATAAAGAGTAACTGAAGCTATGACATTCTAGTGGGCAGAGCATGGGTTTTATTGTTACCTGCCTTATCTGCTTCCATGGCATGATTAGGAATGGTACACACTGTTTGATTTCCATAATGATGGTAATTGTGATAGAGTTGATAAGGTTTCCTAAGTTACTAAAAAATCTCAAGTAGGGATCATACCCCCACTTAAAACTAAGAGAAGAGTTAATACTTGAAAAGTTGACAGGAGCGTTTCATACTATCTCTAAGGGCCTCTTTGACTTTGTCATTCCGGAGAGTTGAAGATGAAAGGGTTCAGGAAAGGAGTTACCACAGAAATCAGCAGGGAAACTATCTTATTGTACTGGGCTGCCTGCCTTTGATTGGGTTTCACATAGAGGAATAGGCAGCTGCCATATCCAAGCACAACAATGGTGAAGTGGGAGGCACATGTGGAGAAGGCTTTCCTCCAGCCAGAGGCAGTGGGGATCTTGAGGATGGTGGAGATGATGTAAGTGTAGGAGACAATTGTTGGTAACAGAGAACCAATGATAATGAAAATGGCCATTAAAAAAAGAATAAACTCTGTGAAAAGGCTGTCATCACAGGATAGTTTGAGAAGTTGCCCTCGGTCACAATAAAAATGGTCTAAGACATTCGATTTGCAGAAGGTCAACTGAAACGTGGCATAGACTGGCCAGATTTCAGAAAGGAACCCAAACACCCATGACACAATTACCACCCAGATGCAGGTGTGACTATTCATAATGATGTTGTACCTCAAAGGTTTACACACAGCCACATAATGGTCCACAGCCATTGCTCCCAGTAATGTGAATTCTGTGGTCCCCACAGCAAGGTATAGGAAAAGCTGGATGACACATCCAGCTAGAAATATTATCTGCATCCCAGGGGGCAGCAACCCCCGAAACATGACAGGGATGATAATAGATGTGAACAGGATCTCCGCAGCAGAGAGGTGGCCAAGGAAGAAATACATGGGGGACTGTAGACGTTTATCAACACAAACAATCACAATGATGACCGTGTTTCCCATTAATGTCACTGAGTAGAAGAGGAAGAAGGCAGCAAAGAGGATATGGTGCAGTTCCTCGGAGCCAGGGAAGCCAAGGAGACAAAATTCAGTGGCTCTTGAGTGATTGCTCATCATTTAATCCTTGGTTCTGCTCCTTGTGAAACTCAGATATCAAAAGACAGGTGGCACTGCTCCACATGGTCCTGTTCTCAAAAGAGAAGGAAGACAGATCAGGATGAGAAACTATTTCCTCCTGATGATCAGATGAATTGCCCCTACTATTATGCTCTGCCCAAAGACAGACCAAAATATTGCCTCTTCAAATCTAGCTCAAAGCTCGCTGTCAGAAATGGGTGATGGCAGATTCTTCTGTATTGGAGTGAAGAAAACCTTCCTTGTCTTTTCCCCCACTGAAAGTGCCTTCTTTAGGGGACAGAGGATACAACATTTGAAAACTGAATCAATCAGCCCCTAAAGATTCTGGGATTGTTCTATTTCTTCTTAGGTTAACTGTATCATCCTATATAATAAAACCCTAATATGCAAATTGACCAAACAGCAGAAAACCAATCACTATGTCAAGCACTGACCCCCAAGGGGCAGTTGCTCAATGCAGGAGCTGCTCCCCAGTGGTGAGTGCGTTCCCACAGTAGGAGCACTGCTCAGCCAGAAGCCGGGCTCAGGGTTGGCAAGCACAGCAGCAGTGGAGGGAGCCTCTCCAGCCTCCACAGGAGCGCTAAGGACCCCTCAGGGTTCTGGACTGCAAGAGGATGCAGGCCAGGCTGAGGGACACAGCCTCCCCTCCAGTGCATAAATGTCATGAACCAGGCCTCTAGTATGATATAAGGGCATTCCAGATGATGTGCAAGTCAGGGAACATTGAACCCAGCCCTCACTCACACTGGGACTACACAGACCCACCTCGGCACCAGCAGAAAAACATCTCTGCTTTTCCATAGTTCTTATAACCTCCATATTACAGAGCAGCAATATCTCCAAATGGGAACTCTGGAGCTTGGGATAATTTCCCAGAGCTGATTCATTTTTCTCTCATTCCATTTTCTTTCCAAAGTCTTAGGAGAAAGAAAAGATGGCACTTGGCCATGAAAAAAATAAATCTCTACCCCTCAGTTCATCCATCCATTACTCAAATATATCTCCTCAGAGGACTCTTTCCAATTCCTCTAACTCCATGTGGTAAGGACTTGATCAAGTTTGGACTCCGATTTTCTTCATAGCACTTATTCCCTGAAATTATGTTATGGGTTTAATTATTTTATTCCTTAATTCATATGGGGGGGAAATGCTGCAGAAAAAAAGATCCTGCCCTGCTGAGGTTCCATACATGTAGGGGTAAAGGCTTCACTATATACAAAATAAGTAAGCAAAAATTACATAAGATATTAGTTTATTAATCATGCCATAGAAAAACTAAAGCAAGGAAAAAAAGAGGAACAGAAAATCTATGTTTCTTTATTTGCTGTTCATGTATGACATTAGAATAAAATTCCTTGAGGGCAAAGACATGTCATTATATATATAATTATTCATGAGCCAAATCAGGATTGATAAAAAATTTTTTCTGGGTGATTAGTACATGGACATATAATATATGACTAAGTAGGTCTTAGTCCTGGACAGGGCTAACTAGGCCATATCCCTTCAATGCCTCTCTTCTTAGTGTCCCTTCCTGCCTCATATTACAATTATCTCGTCCTGATGCAACCTCTCCAATATCACTGTGGCTCCTTTTCTGATGGGCAAACATGCCTCAAAGACAGAACTGTTGGAAGAGCTCAGTGACCTGCTTCTCCACAATCTCTGCATAACTAACAGGAAATAAAGAAAGATGAGAAAGAAGGATCCTGAGAGACGTCAGGGAACTGCATATATCCCTACCATCAGCTCAGAAAAGAACTGAATCTGTCTTTGTTGTGCACAGAGGACTTGGAAATGAACTTGTCTGTCCTGCTGCTCGCCTAGCCCACTCCTCACCCTCTAGGTGTCCCTGTGCTAGACAGCAACCAGACCCAGAACATCCCACCTTACTCTTTCCTCCATGGAGAAGCATCCTGAAGACACTCACCTCTATGGAAGGGCTTCACCACCACTGCTAATGTTCTCCAGAGCTCTGCCAAAGCTACTGATGAGACATGTCCTCATGAGAACGCATAGGACAGCCCAGTGTAGAACTATATTTACAACCAGAGAAACTTGCTGCTGTCTTCACTCATGATGAAAAAGGAAACTGTCCTCAGATAGGAGCTTAGGAAAAAGCCCCAAAATAACAGTTCTGTGGGAAGCTGAGGGTCTCTCTCTCCGCCTTTCCCTCCTACTTCCCTCCATCCCAAGGGGACTAGTCACTGAGATATCTGTTCTTAATAAGCCCATGTTCATGGTGTCCCTAAGCAATCAGTCTGGGGGAGAAGCACAAACTTTCAGTTATGACCATTTTGACCAATTAAGTTTCAGAACTTTTTAAACTTTTTGTTTCATGGGAAAACATAAAATCTCACCAACCAGAGGCTTCTCAATACCAAGATGCCTTCTCCAAGGCCCCAAAGTCTAAGTTTCCAAATGTCTCAAAAAACTCTAAGCAGATTCCCCCTTCTGCCCTTCATCCACTTCTCTCCTGGGATACTCTTAGCTGTTCAGAACCAAAATCAGCCCCCACTTTCCAATAGGAGACACCACATCTGACCTCTAAAATGCACACCGATATCCACAAAAGCCTGCACACTGGTCTCAGTCAAAGACTTGACTTCATAAAAAAATCCCCTGTAAAGCCTGATTTCTCCTCCACCTGTTTTACAGAGGCTCCTGTTCCTAACCCTGTGTGCCCTCCAGAACACTGTAGGGGTTGCTATCCCTAAACTCTACTCCCCTCTCTGGTATTGTCTCAGGTTTCCACATATTCACATCTGCATGCACTCCAGCAAAATTCATCCAGCCATTGATTTCTATAATGTGTCCCTGATTACCACCATCTGGGCACTTCAAAGCAGGGAATGCATGAGGATAGCCCAGTGTAGAGCTATATTTACAACCTGGAACAACTGAAAAATGCAAATTAAAAATCTGCTTGATTCTGGAGGGAGACAGAAGTGAGAGTCACAAAACATGTATCTGCATTTTGGGTTTCATTTCAAGTATACCTGTTAAATCTGAAATTATCAGTTTGTGCAGAGAGCATAAATTAGGAATAATCAATCTTCCTTACAATTTCTCAAATTATCCAAGGCCAACCAGATTGCCACATAATCTTGGAGGAATTTTCTAAGCCTTTGTCTGAATATTCTTTTCAAGAAAATGCTGTGAAAATTAGTTTTACACACTTTTCTCTCTCACTTGATACATATTGCCCCACTTCTTTTTTTGTCTAATATTCCATTATATGGATGTCCTATTCTTTATTAGTTAGCCCTCTTTGCTCATTTTTTGTTGTTTCCATTTTGATTATGAAAAGTGACTCTATAAATAAACTTAGAAATTTTTAAGTCCATACACATTTATTTTGCTAGAATAAACTCCTAGAGTTAGAATTTCTACATCAAAAGGTAGACATATTGTAGTCATTGTTTTTGATTGGCATAATTTTATACTCCAAAGACTTTGGATTGATTTGGAAACCACTAAGACTATATGATAGGAGCAATTATGATTTCCAGATCTACTACAAGTCAAAAATATGATAAAATTTTTATTTTTATTTGAAATTAAAAAGAACTAAAGATATCTTAAAAGAGTAATAAAATGAAAACCTGATGAAACAGGAAATCTTTTGACTGATTAAAATTACCAAAACTGTCTGGGGAAAAAAAGAATTGAAATCCTAAATATGTTAAATAAATTATTTCATAATTAATAATCTTACCACACAGAAAACTATTGGTTAATATAGTTTTACTGTTTTATTCTATCAAATATTTAAGAAAGAACTAATACCAATCCTACATAAAATCTTTTAGAAAATTGAGGAGAAGGGAACAGTGCCCAATTCATCTTATAAGGCCAGAATTATCGTGACACAAAAGGCATCATGAGAAAATATATTTACAAACTAATATTCCTCATGAACATAGATGCAAAATTTTTAATAAAGTATTAGAAAATAAAATTCACCAATACATAAAGAGAATAACATGCCATAACAAATGATAATATTATTCCAGAAATGCAAAGTCAGTTCAACACTAGCAGATTAACTGTACAGTTCACATGTTAACAGAATTGAAGAGAAAAACCACATGATCACTTCAATAAGAGAAGAAAAGGCACTTGACAAAAATCAATACTCACCCCCTTCCAAAAAAAAGGAAAATCAATACCCATTAACAACAAGAGAGCCCACTGCATGGGAGAACATATTTGCCAATGTTACATCCAATAAGGGTATAATCTCCAAAATTTATAAGGAACTCATACAACTTAACAAAAGGAACAATCTAATAAAAAAAATGGGCAAAGGACTGAAATAGACACTTTTCAAAAGTGGACATACAGAAGACCAAGAGGCATATGAAAACGTGCTCAAAGTCACTAATCATCAGAGAGATGCAAATCAAAATGACAATGACGTACCTTCTCACACCTGTCAGAATGGCTATCATCAACAAGTCAACAAACAACTGCTGGCCAGGATGTGGAGGAAAAGGAACCCTCATGCACTGCTGGTGGGAATGCAGACTGGTGCAGCCACTCTGGAAAACAGTATGAAGTTTCTTCAAAAAATTAAAAATGAAACTCCCATTTGACCTAGTAATCCCACTTCTAGGAATATATCCCAAGAAACTAGAAACGCCAATCAGAAAGAATATATGCAACCTGTTGTTCATAGCAGAACAATTTACCATAGCTAAGATTTGGAAACAGCCTAAGTGCCCATCAGCAGATGAGTGAATTAAAAAACTGTGGTACATCTACACAATGGAATTCTATGCTGCTGTAAAAAAGAAAGAACTCTTACCATTTACAACAACATAAATGGACATGGAAAGCATTATGCTAAGCAAAATAAACCGGTTGGAGAAAGAAACATCACATGATCACACTCATTTGTGGAATATAATGAACAACATAAACTGATGAACAAAAACAGATCCAGAGACAGAGAAGCATTGATCAGATGCTCAAACCTCAGAGGGAAGGTAGGGGAGAGTGGGGTAAGGGGGAGAGATCAACCAAAGGACTTGTATGCATGCATATAAGCCTAACCGATGCACACAGACACCAGGGGGTGAGGGCATGAGTGGGGGCAGGAGGGCAATGAGGGGATAAGGACGTATATGTAATACCTTAATCAATAAAGAAAGAAAGAGAAAAAAGAAGTACAGATATGAGTTACAAAACTGTCATGAAAATATAAAGTAGATCATCGGAAATGTAGTCAATAATATTCCAGTAACTATGTATGGTGTCGGGTGGGTACTGGAAATATTGGAGGAAACACTTTGTAAAGTATCTGATTATCTAACCACTACACTGTACACTTGAAACTAATACAAAATAATCTTGAATGTAAACTGTAATTGAAAAATGAAGCTTAAAATTTTTTTAAAAAAATAGATCCAGAGACATAGAAGCATTGAACAGACCATCAAACCTCAGAAGGAAGACAGGGGAGGGTGAGAGGGGGGAGAAGGGTAAGAGATCAACCAAAGGTCTTGTCTGCATGCATATAAGCATAACCAATGGACACAGACACCAGGAGAGGGGTGGGGAGAGCAGCCAGGGAGAGGTCAATGGGGAGGGTTGGGTGGAGAAAAGATACATACTTTAAACAATAAAGAATTTAAATGTTAAAAGAGAGAATAAATCTTCTAATTTACTGGAAATGTCAAGCTTTTTAAAAGTCTACTATGTGGATATAAACAAGGTAGACATTTTGGACTCATTTGGTGGATACAGGTTGTCTAGCTTTTGAAACTTGGCTCCCGTAGTGGTCCCCTGGCTCTCATTATGTGCTCTGGTGTCACCCCAGGCTAACCCTTTCCTAATCAAGATGCCCCTTTCTCTGACTTTCTGAAAAGCTCATTTCATTCCTGCTGAGATGCTTTTCACCCAAAAGAGAGGTTCACATTAGGTCGAAAATCTTGTCCCCTCCAATTACACATCAGAGCAATGACTCTGGTGTTTGCTGTTGCACCAACTGATTTATTTTCTCTAATTATTCTCTGCTCACCACCTCAAAGAGTAAATATTTGTATAATAAATGAAAGGATGATGACGAAATTAAAAATTAATTTATATACCTTAGCTTTGTGTGTGTGCATGTATATAAATATAGAGTATGTGTATTTTTTCACACTTTACAAACCACTTTGACGTATGTTTTCCATTAGTTTTTATCCTAACAGTAATTCAATTAAATAAAGACTCACTGACCACCCACCATCAGCAATGCACTCCTCCTCAGCACAGCCCATTAAAGATAAAATCATGTTTCCAGGCTGGCGTGACTCAGTCATTGAGCTTCGACCTATGAACCAGGAGGTCACAGTTGGAATTCTAGTCTGGGTACATGCAGGCTTGATCCTCAGCAGTGGACATTCAGGGAGCAGCTGATCAATGATTCTCTCTCATCTTTGATGTTTCTATCTCTCTCTGCTTCTCTCTTCCTTTCTGAAATGAATAAAACTTATTAAAGTAGGAAAATATATATAAAAGACATGGATTTTACCTGAGGTTTCTCCATCCATGTGAGAGTGGAGAATGGAAATAGTACAGTTACTTGTAACACACTGTGATAAGGGGTTTCCTACTTATAAGTGCTGTGAGAGCCCAGAAAGGAAATACTGATTCTTGGGCTGCAGCCCAGCAGTGTTAATGAACCATGAATGGATAAGTTTGAGGGGAAATAGATATGAAAAAAGAGTTGGTCAAAGCAGTGACCAAGCAAACAGTAGAATCTAGTTCTCCAATCTGATCACCTTTCCGTGCTTGGACATTCTTCTTCTCCTGCACCAACGTTCTTTTCAGTAAACATTGGAATATCCAGGATCTGATGCCACTAGACTCCTCTACTCCCTCAATCGGTGTGTATCCATTAAGGTCCCATTCAGTTTATAGGCTCATAATGGCAATAATTCAAGTAACCCCATAACAGTGATTGTATGTTTCATATCCTCACTTGAAAGAAACACATACTGTTTCTAAAAGCAACTATGGATTCAGTGTCACTTTTAAAGATTTGCATTTTATCACAATAGTATCCACAAACATATGAAGGTTGGAAAATAACACATACACATGAGAGAAATACTTTTATTTGGACTATAAACAATGTTAATTGCATTTTTAGATTCACACTTTCTTTACTATAGTACAATTTTTACCAAGAGATAGGAACAATTGATCGTATTGCTAGTTTACATAAGGTGATTTGATATTAGGTGATTTGACAAAATGCAACAATCTTCCCCAGAAGCAGTTTACATGGGAACATAATTGCAGGGGCACAGGACGAGATTGTTTGTAACACTCAGAACTAATTTAAATATAGGTAGAATCAGTGGTGGGATTTCATGACTCTCCACCTTCCCACCCACCCTCCATTTGTCTGGCATTCCAGCCCCAGAGATGCAGTGCTCTAGTAAGCAACCATTAGAAAGATGAGGTTTTGAATGCCTAACACAAGAACCCATTGTCACACATGTAAATCCCAGTGGGAATCCAAAAAGTAGATTTATTACTTCCAGGTGGGAGGACTAACGAATATGAAACTAAGAGTATGAAAGTTTTGATGGGGGAAGATAAAGGAATCAAATCATTTTTCAAAACAAAGTCAGGCCTGAGTCATGAAGTGACCCTGGATACAGAAGTTTGATGAAGTGTAAAACCCTCAAAGGCCAAGGTAGAAAAGGTCTCTGTTGCTGGAAGAGGGCCAGCAAAGGTAATTCTATAATTATAAAAGATGGTAAAAATGCACATTTCTTCTCCTGCCTCCTCTTAACTTACTTTAAAAAAATCTGTATAAAACAATAACTATATAATTGCATTGTTAAGTGGATAACACAGAGCTGAAACATATTTGTCAATAATAGGTAGGTAAGAACAAAGCTGTTTTGGAGTAAGAAAATCACACCAAACAGCAACTTGAATCTGAGAAATAAATGAAGAGAAACAGAAAGGGTAAATAAATTAATATAACAAATGTCATATATATATATATATATATATATATATATGTGTGTGTGTGTGTGTGTGTGTGTGTGTGTGTGTGTGTGTGTGTTCTCCTTTATATGGTGTAATAATTGTTATAATTTATTATTGCATTTGTAGCTATATAAATGTAATATGTATAATAATAGCAGAAAAGTGAGAAGGACTCAGAACTATATAGGAGCAATGTTCATTATAAATCTGAAGTCAATTCTAAATAAAGATGTAAGCCCTCAAGCATCCACTAATAAAATAACATAAAAAAGTGGGGAAAAAATCAATGAAGAATATAAAATGTTATACTAGAAAATGTTCACTTCATGCAAAAGTAATATGACTATAACTAATATGTTAAATGATGTAGCAGAAAAGGTAGATAACATGCATAAATAAAAGAGGAATTTCAGCAGAGAGATAAGTACTATTAGAATGAATCAAATAAAAATATTATACCTAAGTATTTGATTCTTCTGGTTGCAATTGCAAAAGGAATTGTTTTTTCTGAAGTTTTGTTGTTGGTATTCAAGAAGGCAATGGATTTTTGCACATTGATTTTGTATCCCTGACTGTATTTGTTTAGTGTTTCCAGTAGTTTTTTGGTAGAGTCTTTAGCGTTTCCTATATACAGCATCATGTTGTCCCCAAAAAGTAACAGTTTGACTTCTTCCTGCTGGTGGGAATGTAGACTGGCACAACCACTATAGAAAGCAGTCTGGTAATTCCTCAGAAAATTAAAAATGGAGCTACCATATGACCCAAATGAGGGGGAATATAAGACAATTGGGGGGGCTAGCAATCTGAATCTGTGCCAGTAACCAGTATTCTGATGCACATTCTTGTTAGCCTATAATTAAGTCACTGCCCCTTCCTTAGGCAATAATCTGTTTTCCTAAATACTTCCAGTTTACAAGGGCCATAAATCAAGAATTTAACAGCTTAGCCAGAGGGGAGGTCACTGGCACCATCCAGGCAAGGTCTTTAGATATAATCTTACTTCCCCATTCTAACTAAAACTAAGGGGATAGAAGGAACGCTTGCTCCATATTCATCACTCAGGCTTTGGAAAACTGACTCCCCTGAGTCACTGTACTAGTACATCTGCAAATAAAGGGTTTTTCCTGAATCTTCCGAGTACCCATTGTGTGTTTTCTGATCGCCTGGTAAATTCTGCAACACAGCAATCCCACTCCTGGGTATATACCCAAAAAACTCAAAATCATTTATATGCAAAGATACAAGCACCCTTACGTTCATTGCAGCATTATTCACAGTGGCCAAGAGTTGGAAACAGCCAAAGTGCCCTATGGTAGAGGACTGGATAAAGAAGATGTGGTACATATACACAATGGGGAAGTACATGGCCATAAGAAAGGATGAAATAGTGTCATTTACAACAACATGAATGAACCTTGAGAACATTATGCAAAGTGAAATAAGTCAAACAGAAAAAACTAGGAACTATATGATTTACCTCATATGTGGAATATAAAATTGAAACTTATGAACACAAATAGCAGTGTGGTGGTTTCCAGAGGGAGGGAAGTTGGGGAAGAAAGAGGTCCTAATATGAGGTGACAGGAGAAGATTTGACTTTGGGTGGTGGGCACATGGTCCTATATACAGATTTTGTAAATTAGTAGTCCATACATGAAACCTATATGTTCATGTAGACTAATGTCACCCCAATAAAATAAAAAAATATATAAATATATTATCAATAGAAAAATATTGAACGAGAGATGAAGAATTCTTTCATGGGCTCATCAGTAGAACCAACACAGCGGAAGAAAGAATCAATAAACTTGAAAATTGGCCATAGTATATGCACAGTTCGTGTTTACTTATTTAGCTACAATCTAGTTATTTGGGTCACAATATTTTATACTAGAGGCCCAGTACATGAAATTCGTGCACGGTGTGTGTGGGGGGGGGCGGGGGGGGAGGTCCTCAGCCCAGCCTGTACCCTCTCTAATCTGGGATCCCTTGAGGGATGTCCAATTGCTGGTGTGGGATCAGGCCTAAACTGGCAGTCAGACATCCCTCTCGCAATCCGGGACCACTGGCTCCTAACCTCTCGCCTGCCTGCCTACCTGATCTCCCCTAACCCCTGTGCCTGCCTGCCTGATCACCCCTAACTGCCTCTGCCTGCCAGCCTGATTGCCCCTACTTTGCCCTCCTTCTGGCCTGATCATTCCTACCTTGCCCCCCTGCCAGCCTGATTGCCCCTAACTTGCCTCCCTGTCAGCCAGATCAACTCTAACTTGCTCCCCTGCTGGCCTGATCGCCCCTAACCACCTCTGCCTTGGCCACCAGCCTAAGTCGCAGTCTGGCCTCCCTCTGCGGGAGGCAACCTGGGGGATCAGGGGAAGGAGCCACCCCCATTACCCCACTGCTGCTGAAACTGCTGGCCTGAGCCTGGGCCCTTCACAGCTGCACCTTGGCCCTCGCAGCCACTGCGGCTTTGTTTGGAAAGACATCCAGAAGGTCGTCCAGAAGACGTCCACTCTAGTTAGCATATTACCCTTTTATTAGTATAGATTATTGATTCAGAGAGAAAGGAAGAGCGAAAGAGAGATGGAAACACAATGATGAGAAAGAATCATTGATCGGCTGCCTCCTGCATGCTCCCCACTGGGGATCAAGCCCAAACCCTGGGCATGTGCCCTTGACTGGAATCAAACCCAGGACTCTTCAGTCCACAGGCTGACGCTCTATCTACTGAGCCAAACCAGCTAAGGCAGAAATGTAATTCTTTTATTCTAGGCAACCTATTCCCAGCTAAATTTCAGTGATTTTATGGATTGGGTCAAGATCCTATAAGGCTTATCAGCTGGATGAAGGCTGTTTAAGAGGTTGGGTCTTAGCCTGTGTCTTAAGGTTGGATGCCATCAGAGGATAAGCAGGGGTGAGCCCAAGGTCAGCTTTAAGGTCATTAACTGGTTCTGAATTGACCTCTCCTTTTCTCGTCTAATTGGAAGGCTATACTTCCCATCAGCCTCTTGCTCCCTCCTACATCAACACTCCCGCTGCCTCCCCCCACTGCAACCAAAATGAGATCAGATTGCTGCATTAGCTGCCCCTAATTCTACAGTCCTTTCTACTCTGAGTGCCTCAGGCGAAGTGAGACACATTAACACCCCCTTCCCATGCAGATCTTCCCACACATACAGATAATTCTGCATGCATTTCATAAAGGTGTACTAAATGCTGATTGTTCCAGGATCAATATTTGGTTGACCACACTACATCTCTTTCCCTACAGAACTCCCTGCTTAGCTGGGCAAGGGAGGACCAGGTAGGACACAATTGGGCTGGACTGGGTTGAGTAAAGAAACAGGAGTTTGTTCTAGGGAGATAAGGCCAGTGGGTCATTTATAAGATTAACTAAAGTTCTGGTGCATGATATCCGTGCACTGGGGGGGGGGGGTGGTCCCCTCAGCTTATCCTGCGCCCTCTCTCAGCCCAGGACTCTTGCAGTTTGGGACCCCTCACTCCTTACCGCCCACCAGAAGCAGAGGCGGGAGAGGCTCCTGCCACCACCATTGTGCTCATCATTCATGAGCCTGGTTTCTAGTTGAGCAGCACTCCCCCTGTGGGAGCGCACTTACCACCTGGAGGCAGCTGTTGCATTAAGTGTCTGCCCCTCGGTGGTCAGTGAGCATCATAGCGACCAGTGGTTCTGCCATTCGGTCGATTTGCATATTAGGTTTTTATTATATAAGATTCCCTTCAGAAATTAATAAAAGCTTCTGTTCTCCTGCATTCATGTCAACACCTAGTATTCCCAGAATTGTACTTTTTCCAATCTGATGAGTGCTATATGGTTGATGGCTGAGTAACCTTTGGCAAACTACTTAACTTCTCTGAACCTCTATTTTCTTATCTTCTAAAGTAACTACTCAATAACCTCACAGGTTATTTCTGGGATTAAATAAAAATATACAGAAATGCTAAGAAACTTAGTATACAGTCAATAATTGTCCCCTTCTATCTATATGCTCCCAAAGCATTTAGCAAAGTTTCTTACATGAACTAGGTAGCTATTTAATACATAAAAATCAATCAAATAATATAAAAATTATATTCAGTGTCTACTGAAAGAAATGCTGATGTTCATGGAACAAAATAACAGAGAAGTTAAGATCAAACTTTGGAGTCAAAGGATCCTGAGTCAAATAGTATTTCTGTTAAGTTTTAAGAATTATTATCAATATTAATAAGACATTGGGCTATCTTAACTAGGCACAAAAAATAAATATATGAAGTGGTTTACAGAAGGCATAGGAGTTTTATTTAAATACCACTCTAGTCTTATTCTTTATCTTCTGATAATAAACATTAGTATAAAGCAGAAAATATAACAATTTAATTGTAATGACATAGAACAATATTTATACCTCATTAAGCATGAATATAGAGAAATACGTGTTAGAATAAAACAGAAAAAGTAAATGTCCTGTCAAAGATATGTATCAGGTACTATCTTGGTAAGCATTTTACTTTTATCAAGTAATTTTTACAGAGAGAGACTTTTAAAACTTTCCTGGTTAGAAGCAGTATTGTCTCCAGTTTTGTTTTTGTTATTATTACCACCATATAACAAAGTGAATGTTAACAGTGGCCAATGTTTAAATTAAGTGAAAGTTGCAACACATTCAATCTGACATACCTCAAATTATACATAAGACTTGTTTTGCAGTATGCTAATTACATGTGAATAAGGAGTTCAAATAAAAGCCTACAATTGGTATTTGTTTTAAATATCTGATTATGTCTGTGTTCAGTTGTGAGCAGCAGAGAGGAAAATAAATAAGTAGAACAAGAAGCTATGGGGCTTCAGGGTGTATGTACAGTAGAGGGGGTATGTGTGAGGATATTATTTCATTTTTGTATCGGAGACACCTGCAGCTGGGGAAATGAGAGCCCCTAGAGGACAGACCTATCTGTCTCCCAGCACCCAGTGTGAAGATGAAATGGACAGTCTGGTTGAGTATAAGATTGGATTACAGGGCAGGGGCAGAATGACAGGGTTATTAACTAAATGTCTATGTCCCCTTCAAAATTCATATGTTAAAGCTGTGAAACCCAGTGCAGCTGTATTTGGAGATGGAACCTCTAAGAAAGTAATTAAGGTTAAATGAGTCATGAGAGTGGGGCCCTGATTGGATAAGATTAGTGTTCCTTTAAGAAGAGCTAGCAGAGATGGTTGTCTCTCTCTCTCTCTCTCTCTCTCTCTCTCTCTCTCTCTCTCTCCCCCCACCCCCAACATCCACACACCAAGGAAAGGCCAAGTGAGAACACACAGAGAGGGTGGTCACGAAGAGAACATGTATGAGAAACTGAACTGGTCAGAACCTTGATCTTGAACTTCCCAGACTTCAGAACTGTGATAAATACATTTTCTGTTGTTTAATGCATCCAGCCAATGGGTTTTGTTATGGCAGACAAATACAGATAGTAACCTTCCTTCATTCAGAATCAAAGACCAAATAGAAAAACCTGGGCTTTGACACAAGACATAGGTGTCTGATGTGGCATTTGTAACCCCCTTGGCCCCAAATCCTCCTCACCTCTCATTTTCTACACTCAGCTACAGGAATTTTCTACTCTCCTTAGGTTCTTCTGAGAAAATATGACCAGGAAATTCAGAGAGGTAGTTTGGAACATTGCATCACTGGAGTTACAGGAGAGGGATAGAAATGTTGATGAAGGAGAGGAGGAATCAGAATGCATTATCAGGAGGAGATCAGAGCCTTTGCTCATGGTGAAATAGGAGGAAGAGGAAGGAAAAAAAGAAACATGAAGATTGGAAGACAAAGGGAGAGAGGAAGAAGAAATAGAAAAGTTAGTCGATAAACAAAGGGCAGGAAAGGCAGAGAGAAGAGGCATGTGTGACATGTTGAAGAACCAAAGAAACTATATATGAGGACAGTGCCTATCCCCATACATGCCACAAAGAGGAATGGTTTGAGCAATAGGAACTTTCCCTGAAGTTTAGTAAAATGAACTTTCCCTCATTTTTATACCCAAATATTTGCATCTTCTTTGTAGCACAACGATTCTCAGAATGAGAAGCATTAGAAACTCCATGTCACTACCCTCCACTGCTTCTGTAGAAAAAAGAATGTACACTATATGTACGTTGCAGTATCAGTGGAGCCAGGATAATAATATACTCAACCAGAAAAAGAGAGAACCAGGGGATATTCAAAATGCATATGTTCATCTTCTCAACAAATTGCATAAAATTATAGGACAAGCAACTAGCAACATTTGATGAAGAAACAAAGTGAGCACCTCTCACCTCACCTCCCACATCACTTCCTACCTCTGCCCAGAAATTCATTTTGAGAAATGAATTATAAGCAAATGAATTGGTCTAATAGAACTCTACACAAAATTACATATTTTCTTTCTCTAGTTCCTCCAACATCACAAGAAGTTCATCAGTAGAAATAAGGGGAAACTGAAGCTATGACATTCTGGTGGGCAGAGTGTGGGTTTTATTGTTACCTGACTTACCTGCTTCCATGGCATGATTAGGAATGGTACACACTTTTGACTTTTGTAATAATGGTAATGGTGATAGTGCAGTTAGGGTTTCCTAAGTTAGTAAATGATCCCCAGTAGGGATCATACCCCCGCCTAAAACTGACAAAGAGTTAATACTTGAAAAGTTGACAGGAGCGTTTCACACTATCTCTAAGGGCCTCTTTGACTTTGTCATTCCGGAGAGTGAAGATGAAAGGGTTCAGGAAAGGAGTTACCACAGAAACCAGCAGGGAAACTATCTTATTGTACTGGGATGCCTGTGTTTGATTAGGTTTCACATAGAGGAACAGGCAGCTGCCATATCCAAGCACAACAATGGTGAAGTGGGAGGCACATGTGGAGAAGGCTTTCCTCCTGCCAGAGGCAGTGGGGATCTTGAGGATGGTGGAGATGATGTAAGTGTAGGAGACAATTGTTGGTACCAGAGAACCAATGATAATAAAAATGGCCATTAAAAAAAGAATAAACTCTGTGAAAAGGCTGTCATCACAGGATAGTTTGAGAAGTTGCCCTCGGTCACAATAAAAATGGTCTAAGACATTCGATTTGCAGAAGGTCAGCTGAAACGTGGCATAGACTGGCCAGATTTCAGAAAGGAACCCAAACACCCATGACACAATTACCACCCAGATGCAGGTGTGGCTGTTCATAATGATGTTGTACCTCAAAGGTTTACACACAGCCACATAACGGTCCACAGCCATCACTCCCATTAGTGCAAACTCTGTGGTCCCCACCGCAAGGTTCAAGAAGAGCTGGGTGACACATCCAGCTAGAGATATTGTCTGCATCCCAGGGAGCAGCAATCCCCGAAGCATGACAGGGATGATAATGGATGTGATCAGGATCTCCGCAGCAGAGAGGTGGCCAAGGAAGAAATACATGGGGGACTGTAGACGTTTATCAACACAAACAATCACAATGATGACCGTGTTTCCCATTAATGTCACTGAGTAGAAGAGGAAGAAGGTAGCAAAGAGGATATGGTGTAGTTCCTCAGAGCCAGGGAAGCCAAGGAGACAAAATTCAGTGGCACTTGAGTGATTGCTCATCATTTAGTCCTTGGTTCTGCTCCTTGTGAAACTCAGATATCAAAAGACAGGTGGCACTGCTCCACATGGTCCTGCTCTCCTACTCTCAAAAGAGAAGGGAGACAGTTTAGGATGAGAAACTATTTTCTCCTTATGATCAGGTGAGTTGCTACTACTACTATGCTCTGCATATAGACAGACCCAAATATTACCTCTTCAAATCTCGCTGTCAGGAATGGCTGAAGGCAGCTTCTTCTGTATTAGTGTGAAAAAAAAAACCTTCCTTATCTTTTTTCCCCACTGGAAGTGCCTTCTCCAGGGGACAGAGGCTATGACATTTTAAACTGCTTAGTTTTGAAACTGAATCACCAGCCCCTAAAGGTGCTGGGATTGTCCTATTTCTTCTTAGGTGAATTGTATCAGACCATATAATGGCATTCCAGGTGATGTGAAAGACAGGGAACATTGAACCCCAGCCCTCATCCACACTGGTACTACACAGACCCATCTTGCGACCAGCAGAAAAGAGACAGGGGGTCCAAGAAAACACCTATGCTTTTCCCCAGATCATATAACCTCTATATTACAGAGCAGCAAGATCTCCAAATGGGACCTCTGGAGACTGGGATAATTTCCCAGAGCTGATTCACTTTTCTCTCATTTCATTTTCTCTCCAAAGTCTTGGAAGAAAGGAAATATGGCACTTGGCACTGGTAAAAATAGATCTCTACCCCTCACTTCACCCATCCCAGTATTCATATGTCATCTCCTTAGAGGGCTCTTTCCTATCCCCCTAACCCCTTCTTTGTGATAGGAAGGACTTGATCAAGTCTGAACTCTAGTTTTCTTCACAGAACTTACTCCCTGATATTATGTTAGGATTCATTATTTATTTTATTCCTTAATTCATATGAAAAAATGCTGGAACAAACAAAGATCCTGCCCTGCTGAGAAATAGTTTCTATTCATATAGGATTTAAAGGCTACATGATACACAAAATAAGTATGTAAAAATTATATGTATAGTTTTAGTTTATTAATCATGCTATAAAAATAAAGCAAGGAAGAAAAGAGGGTCAGAAAACCTATTTTCATTCATTCAGTGTTCACCTATAACATTAGAATATAATTCCATTAGGACAAAGATATATATATATATATATAGTATTCATGAGCCAAATCAGTAATGCTAAAATATTTTGTTGATAATGAGAATATGGACATATGATATATGACTAAGTAGGTTCTGGTCTTGTCCAGGGCTAACAGGTTCATATCCCCTTAGTGCCTCTCTTCTTGGTCTCCCTTCCTGCCTTACATTACAATTTATCTTTCCTCCCTTCCCGTTCTGATGCAACCTCCCCAATACCACTGTGGATCTTTTACTGATGGGCAAACATGCCTCAAGGACAGAACTGATGGAAAAGCTCAGCGGCCTGCTTTACCACAATCTCCACATAACTAACAGGAGATGAAGAAAGATGAGAGAGAAAGATCCTATGAGACGTCAGGGAGCTGTGTCTATCCTTAGCATCAGTTCAGAGAAGACCTGAATTTGCTGCTCTCCTAGCCCACTCCTCATGCTCTAGGTGTCTCTGTGTTAGACAGCAACCAGACCCAGAACATCCCACCTTACCTTTTCCTCCATAAAGGAGAAACCTGAAGACACTCACCTCTATGGAAAGGCTTCACCACCATTTCTAATGCTCTCCAGGGCTCAGCCAAAGCTAACTTCTATCTGGCTACTGATCAGCCATTCACAGGGGCCAGAGCAACAAGCTGCTGTCTTCACTCATGATGAAAGAAGAAACTGTCCTCAGATAGGAGCTTATGGAAAAGCCCCAAAATAGCAGTGCTGTGGGAAACTGAGGGTCTCTCTCTCCCCCTATTTCCTCCTACTCACTTCCTTCCCAAGGGGACTATTCACTGAGATACCTGTTCTTATTAAGCCCAGGTTCATGCTGTCCCTAAGCAATCAGTCCAGGGGGAGAAGCACAAACTTTTAGTTATGCCCATTTTGACCAATTAAGTTTCAGAACTTTTTAAACTTTTGTTTCATGAGAAAACATAAAATCTCACCAACCAGAGGCTTCTCAATACCAAGGCCCCAAAGTCTAAGTTTCCAAATGTCTGAAAAAACTCTAAGCAGATCCCAGCTTCTGCCCTTCATCTAGTTCTCTCCTGGGATACTCTTAGCTGTTCAGAACCAAAATCAGCCCCCACCTCCCAATAGTAGACACTACAACTGACCTCTACAACGCACACCAATATCCACAAAAGCCTGCACACTGGTCTCAGTCAAACCCTCAATTTAATTTAAAAAAAAAATCCCCTGTAAAGCCTGATTTCTCCTTCACTCATTTTACAGAGGCTCCTGTTCCTAACCCTGTGTGCACTCCAGGACACTGTGGGAGGTGCTACCCCTAAGTTCTACTCCCCTCTCTGGTATTGTCTGTTTTCACATATGTGCATCTGCATGCACTTCAGCAGGATTGGTCCAGCCATGATTTCTATAGTGTGTCCCTGATTACCACCAGCTGGGCACTTCAAAGTGGGGAATGCATAAGGACAGCCGAATGTAGGCATCTATATTTACCACCTGGAATAACGGACGAAAATGCAAATTGGAAATCTGCTTGATTCTGGAGGGAGGCAGAAAAAATGAGTCATAAAACATGTATCTGGATTTTGGTATTTCAAGTATATCTGTTAAATCTGAGAATATCAATTGGTTCAGAAGTGTATACATTAGGAATAATCTTCCTTACAATTTCTCAAATTACCCAGGTGCAACCAGATTACCACATAATCTTAGAGGAATTTCCTAAGCCTTTATTTGCATATTGTTTTCAAGAAAATGCTGTGAAAATCAGTTTTACTTACTTTTCTCTCTCACTTAAAATTATAAAAGTGTTCCCATCTTACTACCTATTTCCTGTTCTTTTTTGTGTGTAATATTCCATTATATGGATGTCCCATTCTTTATTAGTTGCTGTTTCCTTTTTTTATTATGAAAAAATGATGCTATAAATATGCTTATCCTAATATATAAAAAGCCAGGGGCCATCATGATCTAAATGACCAGACAGACTACCGAACAGCAGGCTGCATGGGGTGACCAGGCCAGCAGAGCGTTTAGTGAGGGATGACAAAATGTCTGAACAGCAGGCTGCATGAGGCAACCAGGCTGGCAGGGGGGGGCAGTTTGGGGTGACCAGGCTGGCAGGGGGGCAGTTGGGGGTGACCAGGCCAGTGGGGGGAAGTTGGGGGCCACCAGGCCAGCAGTGGGGCACTTGGGGGCAACCAGGCCAGCAGGGGGGCAGTGAGGGGCTACCAGGCTGGCAGAGGGGGTAGTTGGGGGCAACTGGGCCAGCAGGGAAGGGCAGTTGGGGGCGATCAGGCCAACAGGGGGGCAGTTAGGGACGATCAGGCAGGCAGGCAGGTGAGCAGTTAGGAGCCAGTGGTCTAAGATTGTGAGAGGGATGTCCCCCAAAGGGTCCCAGATTGGAGAGGGTGCAGGCTGGGCTGAGGGGATCTCCCCCCAACCCCTGTGCACAAATTTTGTGCACTGGGCCTCTAGTACATTTATAATTCTAAATACATCTCAGGGATCGGGCCTAAACCAGCAGTCAGACATCCCCTGAGGGGTCCCAGATTGGAGAGGGTGCAGGATGGGCTGAGGAAACCCCCCCCCCCATACACACACACACACAGTGTATGAATTTTGTGCACCGGGCCTCTAGTTTTAAAATAAACGGCACTATGGACCTGGTGCCAACAAACCAACACTTGGCTTCCCCCAAGTTGGACACAGGCCCTGCCACCACCCTGGAGCGACACTTCACCAAATTGTAGCCAATGCTGCCAAGGCCACATGGCACAAAATACAGCCCACAGCCCAGCCCACCCCAGAAACAGTGGCTGTGGGCACCGGGTAATGACATCACATAGCAATGCCCAGCTTCCTCTCCCTAGCAACTAGCCTCCTTGGAGTTTCTTCAGCCCAGGAACCCAACTTGCTTTATAGTCAGGTGCAAACATTTTACAGGTCAACCAAATGTTTGTGAAGCATTTTCCCATGCCTCATCTCATTTGATCTTCACAGAAGGCCTGGAGTAGGTCGATAGGAGACTTGGTAGAATCCTATTTTCTTTTCATTAGCAAGATGTGAATAGCAATATTAAAATATTATTTCTTCTAATTAATTTCCTTTCAATGTGCACAAATCCGTGCACCAGAACACTAGTTAAAACTAGAAAACATCGCTGAGAGAATCTAAAGACCTATAGATGAAGCACATTCTATTTTCATTAATCAGAAGACACAATTTTGTTAGCATGTCAGTTGTCTCCCAACTATAGATTCAATAAAAAGCCCAGGAAGCTTTTTGTTAACATTGAAAAGCTAACTCTAAGATTTCTGTGCAAATGTGAAAATGTAGAATAGCCCAAATAATTTTCAAAAAGAAGAACAAGGCTGGGGAACTCACAATACCTTACTTAGAAACTTACTATAGTAAGTTTTCTAAATGTCTAAGCACTATGTTGTACACCTGAAACTAATATAATATCCTATGTCAACTGTAACTTAAACATTAATAAAAATAAATCAGGAAAAATTAGACTTACTATAATGATACAGTAATAAAGACTATATTTTTGACATATCATGTAGCTCTATGGATCTCTATACTAATAAAATAGAAAATTTAAACAGAGACCAAAACATATATCTAAAATTGATTTTAACTACACTCACTGTTGATAAACATATGAAGCAACTGGAATGTTCATACATTGCTGGTGGGAATGAACAATGGTATGAACAATAGCAGTCAAACACATACTTACCTTACAAGTCTGCAATTCAATTTCACTCTTAGATATTTTCCAAAGATATATGAAAACTTATATTCACACAAAGATATGTTTATGAAGGTTGATGCAGTTTTATTCACAATAAACTTCAAAGAACCGAGTTAGTGAATGGATTGATAAATGGTGGAAACTCCATACAGTGGAATACTACTCAGCCATCAAAAGAAATGAACTATTGATACATGCATCACCATGTATAAGTCTCTACAGCATTTTATTAAGCAAAAGAATCAGACATAAAGTCAATCCTTTGTAATTCCATAGTAAACTCAAGAAATGAAAAATCTACTCTATAACAACAGAAAGCAGCCTGAGGCTGGAGTTGGAGATGAAGACTGCCTTGAAAAAGGCACAAAGAAACCTTTTGAGTGAAGAACGTGTTTCAAAATTTGGTTTTGCTGATGATTAGATGTGTGTATAGATTTGTAAAAACTCATTGAAATTCATACTTAAAATAACTGCATTTTTTGTATAAAAATTAACCTTAATGAAGTTGAAAATATTTTTTTCCCTTGAGAGAGAGTTAGGGAGAGAGATAGAGAGATAAAAACATCTGAGAGAAACATTCATCAACTGCCTAGGCATGTGCCCTGACCAGGAATCAAACTGGTGACCTTCTGGTTCATGGGTTGACACTTAACCACTAAACCACACCTGCCTGGATGAAAATATTTTTTAAAATAAATTTTAAGTATATAACACAGGAAATAGTTCCTCATTGGGGGCTTGCTGAAGAGAGAAATGAAATAAAGTCTGGTGAAGGATAAAGATAACACTGGAGTGAATCAGAAGGTATTAGAATAAGTAGACAAAGTGAGATAAGTAGAATCTGGCTGTGGGGTGGGTGCAGAGATGGGGAAACTAAAAAAACTAAGGAAGAGGAGAAGGTTTAAGTAACCCTAAAATATGTCAGAGTGTGATAAGTAACTTCCAGACAGGTATCTCCTTAGCCAAACTCTATCAACATTTTTAGTAATTTTCTGCAAACACTTCTTAAAGGTATAGAAACATTTCTTTGTAAAAGGGAAGACAGTGTAGAATTGTATACCAGAAACCTGTACAATTTTTGTAACTAATACATTTAATTAACAAAAAAAGGAAGATAGATATCTTCCACCAGTAGAGCTTATTAGATTGAGAGCACAGCATTAAAGTGCAAATCTCTGGTGAAAGTGAAAGGATCCCAAGACAATGCAAGATCATGGATGAACCATTGAAATTGCAATCAGACACCTGAATGCTCATTCCTTTTCTTACTTCTTAGCTGTGTTATATTCAGTGTGAGCTTTCAGCCCTCCGGGTTTGGTTTTCTCATCTAAAATATCAGGACATTGGTGGACATGCTCTCATTTTCCTTTCATCTCTATTTTGCCCAAAGTGAAGAAGTGAGGAGCAAAAATGCAGCTACTCTTTGAGTCTTTTAATAGCTTGCTGAGCTTTGTAGCTCCCTGCAGAGGCTCTCTACTCCCTTACCTTTTGTCATGAACCCCTCTTCAAAGCTAAATTTTTTGTCAGAATCAACTCTTTACAAATGACATCATGAGTAGTTTAAGGCCACACTAAGGGAAATATAGCTTCCCTTACTGGATTTCACAGGCAGGTAAAGCTAATGAATGTCCAAACTCCGATTTGGTCCAAGCTCAAAGCCATGCTATGTGTATATCTGCTTTTCCTACATAAACACACTGGGGACACAGGCAAGAGGAGAAGTTATCCTGGCCTGGAGAAAGAAAAGGCCATTTTGATGACCTAGTAGGTAGTAGGGTTATTACTCCAAGTATTCTTTTTCTTTTGAGATATTTTTATTGACTTCAGAGAGGAAGAGAGAGGGAGAGAGAGAGAGAAGCATCAATGATGAGAGAGAATTACTGATCAGCTGCATCCTGCATGCCCCACACTGGGGATTGAGCCCACAACCTGGACAGGTGACTATGACTAACCTCCTGGTTCATAGGTCAATGTTCAACCACTGAGCCACTCCAGCTGTGCTTACCCCAAATTTTGAGTCTCTATCAGAAAAAGAGGGAACAGTCCTTCCTCGCCTGCCATAAGCCTTTAGGTTTACCCTTGCCTTCCCTTCTATACTCTGTTCTCTCATACCAGCCTCAGTGAGCTTTTAAAACACAGATGACATGAGGTCTCTCCTCTGATCCACATTTTCTCACTGCCCTTTGGATAAAGCCCCAAGCCCTGCAAGGCCTGCATGACTTCTAAAAATGCTATTCCCTAATGTCACCACAAGTTACTCATCCTCTACTGCTTGGTGCCCAGAAACACTGACATTCTTGCAGACTTCATTGGTGGGCATTCTTGCATGCGGTTCATTTCTCAGTGCACATTCCATTCCCACCTGCTATGCCTAGTGAATGCCGGGTGTCACTTATGATCACTATTTTTTGCTAACCTTCGCAGACAAACTCAGTTTCCCTGCCAGGTGCTCTTCAAACACCCTGTAGTAGATGCTGTGTGCTTTGCCGAGACCCCCTTCAGGACCCAGGTTGTCATCCCTCAGCTCACAGCTGAAGTTATCTCCAGAAATGGCACTCAGACAAAAAGAAATTCCCCCCTCCACCCAGAGACTGTAGCCCTTCCCCTAAGGCAGCCCATACCCAGTGGTCTGTAGATGCAAATGTCTATCCCCCATGTTTTCATCAAGGACACGAGTCAGGACAACCTGTCAGGGCCATCGTAGCTCCAGAGCTCTGGGGGCATAGAAGCCCCTGGCACAACCCATCACAGTTCAACCTCCACCTCTGCCCAGAATCTCCTCACTCCTCCTCAGGAATTGTCCCAAGAATCACTCTAAGACCCAAGATAACCTCGTTGTTCCTTTCTTAAGACAATTCACTACTTGTAATTATGTGTGTGTGTGTGTGTGTGTGTATTTGTGCATGTCTGTGCATATATGTGTATACATGTTTTCATTTCATGTGGTGACATCAGTCTTCATCAAATATGCTCCATCAGGGAAGAGACCATGTCCACTGCTATATTTTCAGCATAGTTTCTGAAAAAATCACTGTTGTTCAAAATATATTCTTGTTAAATTTCCTGTTCTTTAATTTTAATAAGGTTGACATCCTCATATTTTTAAAATTTCTTTATATTTCTCTTCAGGGAACTTATTGGTTTGCAAGAGAACTTGTCCCCAAAAACGCATTCATACTTTAACAGCTGATAGCTCAATTTTGAAAATGAAATGTATTTTAATAAAACAATGCCTTTATAATTATTCAAATTGTCTTATACATTTGGGGGGGATACCCTATATATAAATCAAGTGAGCCTTTACTTCATGTTTTATTTTTATATCTTTCTATACGTAAATATTTCTTTCTTACATAAATTTAACAGTCTTAGCAGCCTGGGACCTGTGTTTTCCTGAGAAAAGCCTATGTTCATATCCCAAGGTCATTACAAAAGAAAAAACATTCTATTTGTAGTAACAAGGGGAATTTACATTTAAGTCCATTTGAACCATATGAAATTTATTTTTTAAAGCAAATGTTATAAATCTAGGGTTTTAAGATATTTTGTGAATGAAAAAAAAATAATCTTTGGAATAAAGGCAAAGGAGGGATGAAGGAAGGAAGAATGAGACAGAGATTGAGAGAAAGGGGAGGAGGAGGAAGAAAGAGAAAGAAGAACCAGCTTAGAGAAATGTCAGGGTAAAAAATGCCTTTTCTCCCTTGGCTGGAGCAGGGAGAGAGCCATATCTGAGGGTGGGAGAACAAGAGATTAGAAAGACTCGTGATATTAACAAGGGCCAGAGAATGTCAGAGATGGAAAGAAAATGTTCTCCACAGCTTATTTACATACAATGAGCCTGACACCCAGAGAGAGTGGCTGCCAAAGGTCACACAGTAATTTACTGGGGCTCCTGACTCCTAGCTCAGCATTCTGATCAGAAAAACAGAAAGAGCTGCTTTTAGCAGGGAACCATGCACAGGGTAGAGGGTTGGCCAGAGGAACCTGTGAAGATCCTACCAACTCTGAAATTCTGAGACTCAAAAATATACTTTGAAAGATCACTCTGTCCATGAAGTTCTCATAATCAAAGACAAAAGTTTGGAGCTGAATAAAGTGCACTCTGGCACAAAGTAGGTGCTCAATAACTACCATATCAATGAATGTGGATGGTTCTTATCAATAACAATAACTAAGTGCTCCTCTTAAATTACTCCATGCGCTTAAGTGAGTGGCTCATGACAACCTCAGTGTCTAGGGTGGTTGAGCGGGTGCCAAGGGGAGTTAGCCCCATGGTGGGTTAGCAGAGGGAACTTCACAGCTGAGGACCCTGAAGCATCAGGCTCTCATCCAACCTGTAATATTGGAATAGGTGATCCAAGAGGCCAGCAGGCAGGCAGAATAATGGTGCCCCAAAGCCATCAATACCTGGCCCCTGAGAATTTGTAATATTACTTAACAATAAAGACTTTGCAGATCTGATTAAGGACCTTGAAATGGGGAGATTATTCTTAATGATCCAGGTGGCTGCATTTAGATGCATAGAAGTAGAAAACCTTTCCCAGCTAAGGTGTCAGTGGGAGATTCCATGATCAGAGAAGAGTCAGAGACATGCAGTGTTGCTGGCTTTGGAGATGGTAGAAGGGAACCATGAGCCAAAGAACGTGGGAAACCTCTAGGTCCTGGACAAAGCAAGGAGCCTCCAGAATGGAGCACAGCCCTAGTGACACCATGATTTTTGCCCACTCAGGCCTGTGTCAAACTCTGGCCTGTAGGGTTTGTAAGATGATAAATGGGCAGAGTTTAAGCCACCACACTTGTGGTAGCATTGAGATCCACAGAAGCAATAGCATTTTGTAGCATTTACTTTGCTACAGAAGCAATAGAACACTAATGCAGTCATGAAAGCCCACACCCAGCCACACACTTGTCTCAATTCTCAAGATGTCCTGCCTCCAACTCTGCTTTGAACAGCCCTCCTGTCTGCCTGCCTGAGCTCCCTAGTAGTAATATGCTGCTTTCTACTGTTATCCCCCATTTCTGTCCTGAAAGACCTAAAATCTTCTTTGTTATCAATGGCTCCATCACAAAAACCAGCTAAAGTTTCAGGACCAACAGAGAGATTTCCTGGCCAACCCTGGCCAACCCTGACCAACTCTTGTGGGTTTTAAACCCAGAACCCATTTGCACTGTCTTCACTGGAAACATTTTTCTTGATATCACTTTGTCATTATTTCTGTCTGGGGGTGTGGTTGGGGCTATGTGGGTGGCATCCATAAAGACTGAGCTCTGAGAGAATGAACTGTGACTCAAAGTCTCCTGCAGAGCCCTGTCCTCTACCATCTTGCCTTCACCTTCATCCCCAAGGTGTGCATCTTCTCAAAGGAGCCAGAGACAAGCCCTTCTGTCTGGACAGTTCCCAAAATGTGTTTCTCAGGGGTGGAGATGTCACCCTTCCTCTGAAAAGGAGATGTCTCCTAAGTTAACTGTTTCAATTCTCAACTTCTAGAGATGACACTAGAGAATTTAGACAAGAAGCTGCTATGGCCCAGGGTCTACATTCCCTCCTTCCCAGATTTCAAAACCTTGGATATGAAAGGGAGACAGAAATCTCTGAGTGGAAACTCTGGATCTAACCCTGGTCATGCACCTCAGCTGCCATAATCATAGTCCAGCTGGAAAATTCCTTTGTGCCTTTATCATCTCATTTTACTTCGGAAATTCTAGGAGGAAGAAGGAAAGGGCCAGGATACAGGCACTGCCATGGGTCCAATCCTAAGCCATCTGCTGCTTAAGTGTATCTAGGTCTCTGTCCCTTTCTTAATTCAGATATTTTTCTCAAATGTTACTTCCTCAGAACAAACATCTCATTAACCTAAGCAGTAACACCAGTGTCTCATAATCCCCTGAGGACCCCTTGGTTTCCCATCATTCCCATGGAGCTCACTCTGCTGGAGTCTAAGTTCCCATCCAGCATAAGCTCAGCTCTAAACCTCATCAAGAAACCAAGGGCCTGGAGACAGTGAATAGGGAGATCCAAGAACACTCATGCTTGGAAGAGAAGGGACAGAAACAGCATCTTTACTCTCTGGTCTCCAAAAGGACTCCTGTCTCACATTCCAGGTCCTGGACTTGGTGACACAGGGTAAGCCTTTATTTAAGATGTCAGCATAAGGATTGGAGATGTCACCCACCCAGAGTGCCAACTGTTCCAGCTGTGCAGAAGCCTCAGTACATCCCTGCCAGCTGCAACACCAGTACATCCCTGCCAGCTGCAATACCCTGCCAACAGCAATGGACCACATGTTTTATGTCGCTCATGTCACAAAGTAGACCCATTAGGCAAGAATCTCCAGACATGATTTCTTAATGCAAGTGGCTCCAGAAGGAGACACTGCTTAGCGACTAAGGTAAGTGGCTTAGAGTTGCATATGGGACAGGCTCTGTAGCACAGACATAAGGATGGGCTTGAATTTCATCAGGGCTGGGTATAGATTTTAGACCTAGTGTTAAGGTTTGTCAGCGAGATGGGTATAAAACTGCTGGAGGGCCAAACCCTCTTCTTTAAATTGGAATGCCATTGCTGGTCTCAGGTGCAGCCTTTATGGGCCAGAGAGAAGGCTAAAGTATACCTATACACAGTACTGATTTTTTTGGACAATTGTCAGTTTTAAAAAGTATCCTTTCAGTGACCTAAAATTCCAATGAACAGCATAAAGCCGTGGAAATATTAACATGCGCGCGTACACACACACACACACACACACACACACCCATTTCATACGCTTATTGGCCCCAAAGAAGGTGGAGAAATGATGGGCAAAGGCAATATGAGTTCACTGGGAGCTGTAGCAAGAACAATGAGAACAATTACAAGAGCTGCTTGAGCCCCTAGCATGTGCTGTCACTCTACTGAGTAGTTTACTCATTTAATCTTTGCAGCAGCCCTGGAAGCTAGTACTGTTATTAGCTTCATTTTATAGCTGAGTAAATAAAGGTCCAGACAGGGAAGTCATAGAGAGGAGCAGACTGATATTCCACAACAAGCAAGTGTTACACCAGAATTCAAGCACAGTCCAAGGTCATGCCTCCACCAACCACCATGCGAGAGTGAGGGGAGTCAGGGAGGCACAGGGGAGACTGCAGCAGCAAGGCAGCACCATTGGGCAGAACGCTGATGACCTTCCAGTTGCTGGCAGAGCAGCTGTCTCGTCCTGAGGCTTATCTCTGTGACCCCCTGTGTCCTTTCTGCTCTCTATCTTTGCAAATAATACTAGAAGATCTCCCTAAAGAAATTGATTGACTCAAAACTCTGACTTTCCATTAATTACTTGATCCTAGTTGGAGAAATTTGCATGAGGGACAAACCTCAACAGAGAGACAGCCCAGAAAGACTTGAAGGGACCCTGTTGAAAGGGGTTGGTGCACAGCTTCTGGGTCATGACACAGACCCCTACCGTACACACACTCTAGCCAGGGGTGGGCAAACTTTTTGACTCGAGGGCCACAATGGGTTCTTAAACTGGACTGGAGGGCCGGAACAAAAGCATGGATGGAGTATTTGTGTGAACTAATATAAATTCAAAGTAAACATCATTACATAAAAGGGTACGGTCTTTTTTTTTTTTAAATTTTAGTTTTATTCATTTCAAACGGGCCGGATCCGGCCCGCGGGCCGTAGTTTGCCCACAGCTGCTCTAGACACACTAATTCTCTTTCTTTCCATGTTCCCTCTTCCCTGTCTTTTTCTTTTTCTGGTTTTTCCCTCTCACATATTTGCTGTTCCTATTGTTTGTCATTTGCCTTCTTCCTAAATGTCCATGTCTGTTGCTGTGTTGTCTTTCTTTATTAACCTGCTCCTCTGTGTTTTTCTTTCACCTTATCAATGCCTTCCTATGCTTTTACTTCTATGACTCCTTAACTCCCCTGATTCTCATATTCCCATGTCGTTATCTTTATCTTTCTCTCTCTGCCATTCTGTTTATCACTGACCACCTACTTGCCTATTTCACCGTTCTCTTTCTCTATCTCTATCTTTGTTTTGGAGTCAATGATTCTCTCTCTCTCTCTCTCTCTCTCTCTCTCTCTCTCTCTCTCTCTCTCCTTCTCTGCCTCTCTCTCTCTCCCCCCCTCACATATCTATCATCTATTATCTATCTATCTATCTATTGCTATCTCTGCCTCTCCATCTGTCCCTTGTTTCCTTTCCATGCAGGACCCAGCCTCTGGATCATGGCAAATCTGAGCCACCCTTCTGAATTTGTCCTTTTGAGCTTCTCTTGTTTCGGTGACCTGCAGGTTCTGCTGTATGGGCCCTTCCTCGTGCTTTATCTTCTTGCCTTCATGGGAAACACCATCATCATAGTCTCTGTCATAGCTGACACCCACCTATGGACTCCCATGTACTTCTTCCTGGGCAATTTTTCCCTGCTGGAGATCTTGGTGACCACAACTGCAGTGCCCAGGATGCTCTCAGACCTGCTGGTCCCCCACAAGGTCATTTCCTTCAGGAACTGCCTGGTCCAATTCTACTTCTACTTTTCCCTGGGATCCACCTCCTTCCTCATCCTGTCAGACATGGCCCTTGACCGCTTTGTTGCCGGGGTCCAGCCCCAGCAGGTCCAGGGGTCCCCAAAGGTGTGGACGGAGTCGGCGAAGAAGGAAGGACACGGAGGCAGCGTTCAGTTGATCAGCATGGTTGGGTTCTCTTGCCTGGTTCTATTGCCAGGTTCTGTAGGTTCTCCAGCCAGGTTCAGTCCGGTTCTCTTGCCAATTTCTGTAGTCTTCCAAGCCCCTGTGTTCTTGATTCTGTGTTCTGAGTTCTGTCTGTTTCTGTCTTGTTACAACTGTATTTATACCAGTTGATTCAATCCTATCAATCTCTATTACAAAGGTTAGGGCGTTTCTTATCTCCATTCCAGGGAGAAAAGATTATGTAGTTTAAGCATGATTGTTCGTAGTTAAAGGGATTAATTACCCGCCTGGCACTTAGTTGAGGGGTTTTATTCCCTCCCTAACTTCAGGGGAAAATCCCTACCTGGGGATTCAACCTTTCTCGGAGAGGTGACCTTGGTTAAAACACAGCGCCAAAAAGGTGAGCAAACATATTAAGAACCGTATGCCATATATGCCAGGTCCCTTGAAACAGCAAGGATGGACCGGCTCCCGGCAAATTCCCCCTTTTTTATTTTTTAAAAGCAGGCATTAAAAAGAAAAACCTCAAATGCTCTCTTGTATCCATTTTAAGAGTAGGATTGGCGCTTTCTGCTATTACCTGAGTCCTGATCTATCACCCCAGGGAGAGCTGGCCAATCCTGCACTTTCCCGGGGTGGAAAGGCTGCAGTGGGGTTAAGGATAAGGCTCCTTGGGCCTACCTTCTCCCATGCCTCTACATTTACCTTTCTGGCACCTTTCCTTCCTCAGAAAAGCATGGACGTATTTCTTGTATAAAACGTTCTGTCTGACTGGGAGTAACCTTAATTCCTCTGCTAACAAGCATATATGTTAAAAGATCAATACGGAGTCTTTTTTCTTTAGACTCAGTATGGCGCATCTTCTTAATCTAAAGATCAATACAGAGTCTTCTTTCTTTGGACTCAGTATGGCACATCTTCTCAATCTAAGAATCAATACAGAGTCTTCTTTCTTTGGACTCAGTATGGCACATCTTCTCAATCTAAGTTCTGTACTATCCACCTTCTTACCCTACTTATCCTCTATAGGGGGGTCTGTAGCACCCTGGTGGAGTCCTATCCGTCCCGAGTGTGGGGTTCTCAATGGGGGGGGCTTACCTAAGGGAATCCTGTTCCAGGGGTTCCCAAAGGTGTGGACGGATTCGGCGAAGACTATCCACCCTCTTCCTACGGTGGAGTCTGATCCGTCCCGAGTGTGGGGGTTCTCAATGGGGGAGGGGGTCTTACCTAGGGGAATCCTGTTCCAGGGGTTCCCAAAGGTGTGGACGGAGTTGGCGAAGACTATCCACCCTCTTCCTACGGTGGAGTCCGATCCGTCCCGAGTGCAGGGCGCTTACCTAGGGGTCCCTGTTCGGGCGCCAGATGCCGGGGTCCAGCCCCAGCAGGTCCAGGGGTCCCCAAAGGTGTGGACGGAGTCGGCGAAGAAGGAAGGACACGGAGGCAGCGTTCAGTTGATCAGCATGGTTGGGTTCTCTTGCCTGGTTCTATTGCCAGGTTCTGTAGGTTCTCCAGCCAGGTTCAGTCCGGTTCTCTTGCCAATTTCTGTAGTCTTCCAAGCCCCTGTGTTCTTGATTCTGTGTTCTGAGTTCTGTCTGTTTCTGTCTTGTTACAACTGTATTTATACCAGTTGATTCAATCCTATCAATCTCTATTACAAAGGTTAGGGCGTTTCTTATCTCCATTCCAGGGAGAAAAGATTATGTAGTTTAAGCATGATTGTTCGTAGTTAAAGGGATTAATTACCCGCCTGGCACTTAGTTGAGGGGTTTTATTCCCTCCCTAACTTCAGGGGAAAATCCCTACCTGGGGATTCAACCTTTCTCGGAGAGGTGACCTTGGTTAAAACACAGCGCCAAAAAGGTGAGCAAACATATTAAGAACCGTATGCCATATATGCCAGGTCCCTTGAAACAGCAAGGATGGACCGGCTCCCGGCACTTTGTGGCCATCTGCCACCCACTACGCTATGGCACTTTGATGAGCTGGTCTGTGTGTTTCCGGCTGGCAGGGGCTGCCTGGGCAGCTCCTTTCCTTGCCATGGTGCCCACTGTCTTCTCCCGGGCTCATCTCAATTATTGCCATGGCAACGTCATTAACCACTTCTTCTGTGACAATGCACCTCTGCTGCAGCTATCCTGCTCAGACACCAGCCTGCTGGAATTCTGGGACTTTGTGATGGCCTTGGCCTTTGTCCTCAGCTCCTTCCTGGTGACCCTCCTCTCCTATGGCTACATTGTGAACACTGTGCTGCGGGTCCCCTCTGCCAGTGGCCGCCAGAAGGCTTTCTCTACATGTGGGTCCCACCTCACCCTGGTCTTCATTGGCTACAGCAGCACCATCTTCCTTTATGTCAGGCCTGGCAAGGCACATTCTGTGGAAGTCAATAAGACTGTAGCCTTGGTGACGTCAGTCCTCACTCCCTTTCTGAACCCCATTATCCTCACCCTCCGCAATGAGACATTCAAGGCCATGCTATGCAGGCAGATGCAGAGGCTGAAAGGCCTCCACATGGCACTACAATGAGCCTGAGGGACCCAGCCAGGCTTAGTCCCTCACAGAAGGAGCTCTGTGAGGAGGCAGAGGACCAGCTGGTTGGGAAGAACTCTGTCAGGTTTCCTTAGCTTTTTCCCTCTGTGCCTCTGAATGACAACCATAGTGACTCCCCAATGCTCCCCTGTCTTTGCCAAAGCTCTCATAGACCGCCATGGGGGTGCTCCCCATACCCAGTAGCAGCTGCAAGAACTGTGAAAGTAACCCGGAGTCTTGGGAGCCAGGAGTGGGGCTTTCAATACAAGAAAGTACATGGCTTTCTATTCAAGGCAAAGTAGCCAGGTCATGTTCTCTGATCAAGAGATATCCAGGCGTGTGTGTGTGCGCGCGCGCATGTGCGCGCACGCATTATATTCCTGAAAGCCTATTCCCTTTGGAATTAAACATCAGGTTTATTGACTACACTTTCCTCCCTCAGCTGAAAATCTTTAGATTTTCCAGTGACTTGGTCCTCAGAATCACTGCATTCTCTCAGCTTTCATCTACCCTGGATTTTTCTAAAATAGCCCCAATTTAAAATATTCTGCCAAATTCTTTCTGCAAATACACTTTAATTTACCAAACTACATTTTGCAGTAAACTATGAAGACTTCACTTATCAAGAAAGTACTACTAGCACCACTTACTTTAAGATAACAAATCTATGAATTTATTGCTAATGTCAAGCTTTTTAAAAGTCTACTATGTGGAAATAAACAAGGCAGGGAACTTGGGCTCATTTGGTGGATACAGAGTGTTTAGCTTTGGAAACGTAATTCCCTTAGTGGCCCCCTGGTTCTCATTATATGCTCTGGTGTCACCCAAGGCTAACCCCTTCTTAATCAAGGTGCCCTTTTCTCTGACTTTCTGAAAAGTTCATTTATTTCTTGCTAAGATGCTCCTCATCCAAAAGAGAGGTTCACCTTAGGTTGAAAACCTTGTCCCCTCCAATTACATATCAGAGCAGTGACTCTTGTGTTTGCTATTGTACCAATGGATTTATTTTCTCTAATTATTCACTACTCACCAGCTCAAACAGTAAATATTTGTAGAATAAATGAAAAAAAGATGAAAAATTAAAAATAATTCTTCTGATAATACATACCTTAGCTGTGTGTGTGCATGTATATAAATATACAGTATGTGTATTTTTTTCACACTTAAAAAACCACTTCGACATAGGTTTTCCATTTGTTTTTATCCTCAGAGTAATTCAATTAAATAAAGACACTGATCACTCACCATGAGTAATGCACTCCTCTTCAGCACTGGCCATTAAATATAAAAGACATGTTGCCCAGCTGGTGTGGCTCAGTGGTTGAACATTAAACTATGAATCAAGAGATCACAGTTCAATTCCCAGTCAGGGCAAATGCCAGGATTGTGGTCTTGATCCCCAGGTGGCATATAGGAAGCATCTGATCAATGATTTTCTCTCATCATTGATGTTTCTATCTCTCTCTCCCTCTCCCTTTCTCTCCATAATCAATAAAAAAAAATTTAATGCTGACCAAAAAAAGATAAAAGACATGTGGATTTTAACCTTAGTATTCTCCATCCGTGTGAGAGTGGAAATAGTACACTTACTTGTAACACATTGTGATAAGGGGTTTTCCTACTAAGTGCCATGAGAGCCCAGAAGAGAAATACTGATTCTTTAGAAACACAAGCCCAGCAGTGTTTCTAAACCACTAATGGATAAGTTTTAGAGGAAATAGAGATGAAAACAGAGTTGGTCAAATCAGTGGCCAAACTAACAGTAGATTCTGATTCTTCAATCTTATCACCTTTCCATGCTTGGACATTCTTCTTCTATCTAAATCAAAATTAGATTCACTAAACATTGGAATATCCAGGATCTGATGCCACTAGACTCTTCTAGCCCCTTAATCAGTGTATATCCATCAAGATTCCATTCAGTTTATAGACTCACTAGTGGCCCAGTGCATGAAATTTGTGCACATTAAAAGGAAATTATTTAGAGGAAATATATTAATATTGCCATTTGCCCTTTCTCTATAACAGAAGTGTCAGAGATGAAAGAAAATTAGTAAAATTCACATGAAAATCTTCCTCCTGTTAGAGTCTGGGGCATGCCACAGGACCCAGAGTCAAGTCCCCGCCCACCTGCGTGCACCTTGAAATTGCGCGAGACCCAGACCCGGCTGGCCCCACCCCTGTCAAGCCCCACTGGGCAGGGGCACAGCCTCAGGTCCCCCAGTGCACTCTCAGGTCCCCTGGCCCAATGCCGGGGCAGGGAGCACAGCCTGAGGTCCCCCGTCAAGCTCCATCAGGCCGGGGGTGCAGCCTCAGGTCCCCTGGTCAGGTACCAGGCAAGAGGTGCAGCCTCAGGTACCCTGTCAAGCCCCGCCTCATGGGGGCACAGCCTCATGGCCCCCATCAAGCCCTGCTGGGTGGGAAGCACAGCCTCAGGTCCCCTGGTGCATCCTCAGGTCCCCCAGCCCAGTGCTAGGGCAGGGAGCATGGTCTGAGGTCCCCCATCAAGCCCCACCGGGCGGGGGATGTGGCCTGAGGTTCCCCATCAAGCCCTATTACGCAGGGGGCATGGCCTCAGGTCCCCTGGCCCAGCGCCAGGGTGGGGGGTGTGGCCTGAGGTCCCCCATCAAGCCCCACCATGTGGGGGGCACAGCCTCAGGTCCCCCACCCCAACCTAGCGCCACACAGCCTCAGGTCCCTGCTGATCACTCATTATGGCTCATTACAGGAACCCTGCCTCCACTGTGGGCGCAGCCATCTTGTGACAGCATGATGGAGTGAGGCCCAATTTGCATATTACCTCTTTATTATATAGGATAATGGCAATAGTTCAAGTAACCACATAACAGTAATTGTATGTTTTATACCCTGACTTGAAAGAAACACATACTATTTCTAAAACAACTATAGATTCAGTGTCACTTTTAAAGATTTGCATTTTATCACAATAGTATCCACAAATATATGAAGGTTGGCAAATAACATGTACACATGAGAGAAAAATTTTCATTTAGTGTATAAACAATGTTAATTGCATGATAGATTCACACTTTCTTTTTTTATCAGGAGATAGAACAATTGATCTTATTGTTAGTTTACATAAGGTGATTTGATATTAGGTGATTATACAAAAGGCAACAGTTTTCCCCAGAAGTAGCTTTCATGGGAATATAATTGCTGGAGCCTAAGACAAGATTGTTTGTAACACCCAGAACTAATTTAAATATAGGTAAAACCAGTGGTGGGATTTCATGTCTTCCCACCTTCCCCACCTACCCTCCATTTGTCTGGCATTCCAGCCCCAGAGATGCAGTGCTCTAGTAAGCAATCATTAAAAGGGCAGGGTTTTGAATGGCTAACACAAGAACCCATTGTCACACATGTAAATCCTGGTGGGAATCCAAAAAGTAGATTTATTACTTCCAGGTGGGAGGACAAACAAATAGGGTATGAAAGTTTTGATGGGGGAAGATAAAAGAATCAAATCATTTTTTAAATATATGTTCACTGATTTCAGAGAGGAATGGATACCGAGAGATAAAAACATCAATGATGAGAGAGAATCATTGACCAGCTACCTCCTGCATGGCCCCTACTGGGGATCAAGTCTGCAACCCCAGCATGTGCCCTTGACCAGAATCAAATCCAGTACCCTTCAGTCCACAGGCCAATGCTCTATCCACTGAGCCAAACTGGCTAGGGCTCAAATCATTTTTCAAAACAAAGTCAGGTCTGGGTCCTGTAGTGACTCTGCATGCATAAGTTTGATGAAGTGTAAAACCCCTCAAACGCTAATATAGAAAATTTCACTGTTGCTGATAGAGGTCCATAATCATATCAATTTAGTCCACTGCTTCTCCTTTTTCGCCGTTTGTTTTTTAGTTTTTATTGAATTTATTGGGGCAACATTGATTAAAATTATATAGGAAAAAGGTGAAGGGATTAAGCAAAACAAAACAAAGTTTAGCAATTCTTTAGGCTTTAAATTTCCCAATATAAGTATAATCCTTGCAATAATAGTTAACAAATACTGAAGAAAGGTGGTTGTGATCCAGTGGTCTGTTGGGAAATGTTTACCTACCAGCTATCCAGTTGTACTATTGGCCGACTTCCAGCATTTGCCAATGTTGATGGCTTCAATACTCCAATCATGTCAAACTACCAACATGACACCCCTGAACTTAGAGTTGGGAAGACATGCTCAGCAGCACACTATTATACAGTATTTACACTATCTATCTATATATATATATAAAGTCAGCAACCGTGACGACCATAATGATCAACAACCAGTCCCTATCACACCCACTGTGGCCAGTGAACTGGCCTGATCAGGGGGAGGGGCTGGCCGACCAAGCTCCCACAGCCCCTCCCCCCCGCCGCCCACCCTTGATTGGACTCTTCCACCCCAATCAAGGGTGGGGCCGGCTGGCCAAATACCCCCTAACCCCCCCCCTCGCCCTTCCCCCCAGCCAGCCCTGCCCCTGATCAGCTGGCTCCACCCCGATCGGCCCGCCCCACCATGATAGGCCTGCAACCCCTCCGCCTGTCCTGCCCAGCCCCTGATCACCCACCCCCCCAAAGGGGGCAGGGCCAGCTGGCCAATCACCCATGGCCCCTCCTCCAGGCCACTAGGCACCAAGAGCCCCCCCCCCCCAAACCCAATCGGGGGCAGGGCCCGCCGGCCAATCGTTTACAGCCCCTTCCCCCAGCCAGCCCGCCCTGATCGGGCCCCAATCAAGACAGGCCCGCTGGCCAACCTCCTGCCATCACCTCTTCCCAATAGGCCCAGTCCCAATCTGCCCCAATTGGAGCCGGGATGGCAGGACCCCACCCATGCATGAATTCATGCACTGGGCCTCTAGTCTATATATATATATATTTATATATATATAAAGCCTGCGACCATACTGGCCATAATGACCATAACAACCAGTTGATATGATGCCCACTGTGGCCAGCAAACTGGCCCGATCAGGGGGTGGGGTCAGCCAGCCAACCTCTTGGCCCCTCCCTCCTGCCAGCCTGCCCCTGATCAGACTCTCCCACCCTGATCAAGAGCAGGGCTGGCCAGCCAAATGCCCTCTATCTTCCCTCCACTAGACCTGCCCCCGACCAGCCAGCCCCACCACAATAGGCCTGCAGGCACTCCCCCCAGTCAGTAACTTCTCTTACTTCTGCCACTATAAAATTATTATTTATTTATTTATTTATTTATTTATTTATTTATTTATTTATTTATTGTTAATCTTCACCCAAGGATATTTTCCCCATTGATTTTTTAAAAATTCTTTATTGTTTAAAGCAGCAGTTCTCAACCTGTGGGTCACGACCCCTTTGGTAGTCGAACAACCCTTTCACAGGGGTCACCTAAGACCATCCTGCATATTAGACATTTACATTACGATTCATAACAGTAGCAACATTACAGTTATGAAGTAGCAATGAAAATAATTTTATGGTTGGGTCACAACATGAGGAGCTGTATTTAAAGGGCCAGAAGTTTGAGAATCACTAGACTAGAGGAAGCACTGTGGATGGTGAGAGGTCTAGAAATTGTTCAATGGCCACATCTCACCTGTAAATCTGAATATTTTGTAAGGGGATATGTAGCTTTCTTCATTTATTTTCTAGTCTGCCTGTGTAACTCAAAATTACAGAACTTGGACAGTGGGTGAATGTTAGTGTGAGTCACACTGAGGCTGGACATAAGGGTTTCATCTTAAAAGTTAGAACTGTGCAGCAAAGAAATGGCCTGCCTCACAGTTGTGAGTGCTTCGTCTCTAGACTTGGTTCAAGCAGGGCCTCTGTGCCAACCTGGGAAGTGTATTGTAGTGGGGATGCCTGATCTGAGGAGATGCACCTGTATGACCCACATACAGCCTTGCAATTCCATAAGTCAATGACTTAGCCTCATGGAATTGCAAGATTCCTGGGGAGACTTAGTTACAGCCACTTTGACTTAGAACTGGAATTCCAAGGTTCCTTCCAGTGAGGTGGAAAGTATGTTAAAATAATTTTCTGGGTTATGTCTACCCAGAGTCCTGTTTGACACTGAGGATCCTTGTCACATCGAGATGAATGTATGGAACCAAAACATCTCTAGGTCATGTTCACACAAGATTCTAACAGCAACTCAGAGGCTGAGCCATTGGCCAAATACTCTCAAGCAAAGCAGTGTAAAGTCAGAGCAGGATGAAAATCATGGGTCCCTGTTTCCAGAATTAAGGCCTGGGAGAGAAGTCATTAAGGAAAGGTGGCTGAATATTTTGTAAGGGGATATGTAGTTTTCTTCATTTGTTGGCAAATGCATCCTCAGATTTCCTTTTCCAGTGCCCTTGGTGTCATTGAAACTGAGACAAGGACTTTCTTACACAATTTCCTGATTGCAAGTTCCACCAGCACATTATCTGAATCAGTGGTCCTCAAATATTGACGCAGGTGAATCACCCAGGGGCCCTTCTAAAATGCAGACTCTAATTCGGTAGGTCTGGGGTGGGCCTGAGAGTCTGCGTGTCTAACAAGTTCTCAGGAAATGCCAGTGTTGTTCCAAGGATCACACTCTGAATAGCAAGAGACCACAGGCAAGTTTGTTGAGAATGTGTACCTGTATACTGCTGTTGTGATGAGTTGATTACTATGGACGCCCAAGGCAAGCTATACCTTCCCCAAGCTGACCAGTCAGATATTCCACTCGAGAGAGAACACTATGAAAAAACAGGCAATAGGCTGCTGTAGGTGGTTGATTAATTTTAATTTTTTAAGAAGGGAATGTGTGCGGAGATGAGAGTAGCAGGAGGGAGCCTCTCAGGGGGAAAATCTGAGTGGATTTGTGTGCTGATTATTTTAGGGGGAGAAGGGAAAGAAAGTGTTTGCATATACGAAAGAGATAATTGCTTTCCATTTAGTTCTTCAGTTTTTTTCACAAAGTTTGTAAGGAGGGTAAGTAATTAGTCCCTTGGGAGGTGGAGGAGAGAAAGTTCTCAGGATGAAAAACTGTTTTCCCTGCTGGCCTTTACTGCAGAATCAAAAGTACCTGCCCACTTTTGGAGAGGCCCACAAATAGGAACTTGTCCTGTGGTAGGTTTTTGGGGGGTTTTTTGGTTTCTGTTTGTTTTGTTTTTAAGGTATTTTTGATGGAGATCAAGCTACCTGGTAATAAAAAGATACTCAGGCCTCTAGGTTGTGTACCCTGGGGCATTCTTCCCCTCCCATCACCTCCTTTATTCAAAGCCGTGGCTCTGTGGGGTGGCCCCATACTGTGACCTGTGGCCACCACACTGTATATTAGGACCAGGACCTCTCCTCTCAATACCCTGGGAACAGAACTAGCTTCAGAAGTAAGTGGAAGCTGGCATCTACTCTTTGTCTTGTTTTGCTAATCCCAGCCGTCCAGGTTCAATGTGATATAAGAAATCATACACCAGACTTGTTCCTGCTCTCATTATCTTCCCACCCACACCCAGATTTTCCAAGAACGTCTTCCCTCATCCTTCCTCCACCCCATTACACACACCACCAATCATGCTCGTTTCCTCCTTCTCAACTGGCTTCTATGGTCTCTGCTTTACTACCCAGGGCCCCTGGTAGTCTCCTGGCCAGTCTGCTTCCAGGAAACGTAACCTCAGAGGGCCTTCCTTGGGACATGGTCCTAAGGGCCTGTGGGAGAAGTTCATGTAAAGGGGAAGGCAGCCAGTCTGGGGCAATGATTCAGCTTCCCTTCTTTCTCAAGTACATGAGAAGGAGAAAGGCTAGGCCTTGGGACTTCAACTTTCTGTGTAAGGGGCCTTGGAAAATGACCCTCAGAGAGTCACTTCTGTTTAAAAGCAAGAAGTTTTGAGGGGCCTGGATGGGGAAGTGGGCAGGCAGCTTGGGAGTGAGTGATGCTTCAACCCCAGGTGCAATCCTAGAAAAGGGGATCCCAATGGAGGCACACAGTTTCTTTTGTTTGGGGGATACCAACCCTCTCTACTTTTCTTAGAGAAACTCCCATTTTCGGAAACCCATCCTAGACTCTGAAGTCAGTTCCTGAGAAAGAAACACACACACTCGAAAAAAAGCTTCACACAAAGAAATGTAAAGAATGTAAATAAACTATAGAGCTGGACTAGGGAAGAGAGATTTTTAATAGCCCATTTTATAATAATAGCCACATTTACTAAGCTCTTACTATGACCAAACACTGGACTAAGAGCTTTATTTGGATTATCTCTTTTAGTTGATATTATTGCAGTGTTTTCACTCCACAGCTCCCTCAAATTTATCCATTCCTTAACCATCTCAGGCTCACAGACCCTTGTCTTTGAGACATTCAAATGATGCGAGCTCATTCACTCTCTTTAGTGAGTGAGCAGAGACTTCGGGGTTGGGGGACAGGAGAGACTAAGAAAAAGGAGGTCAAGGAGCTCCAGCAGATGTCCACTTACAGTGGAAGGTCCTTATACCTATGACTGAACAGGTGCCTTCTGGTCTTCTTATCTGTGGGCTGCTGGGTCTCTGAAGAGGATCCTTTTGGTTATATCTTCAATGACCTCCTTGACCTTCTCATTTCGGAAAGTGAAGATGAAGGGATTGAGGAAAGGAGTCACCACTGCAGTTATCAGGGCCACCACCTTGTTGAGGTGTGTGGAGTGGCCCTTGCCTGGCCTCACATAGATAAAGATGGCACTGCCATAGCCCAGAACCACCACAGTGAGGTGGGAGGCACAGGTGGAAAAGGCCTTCTGGCGCCCAGAGGACGAGGGGATGTGCAGCACTGCAGCCACGATGAGGACATAGGAGACCACGATAAGCAGCATGGTGGCCAGCACAAAGAGCAAGGATAGAAAGAAGTCCATGAACTCGATGTGGCGAGTGTCAGAGCAGGACAGCTTGAGAAGTGGGGCAGAGTCACAGAAGTAGTGGTCAATGACATTAGGGCCGCAGAACCAGAGCTGTGTTTTCTGCAGGGTCGGGGAGATGATGGAGAGGAACCCAACCACCCAACAGAGCACCACCAGCTTCACACAGACTGAACTGTTCATGATGGTTGGGTAGTGCAGAGGGCGGCAGACGGCCACGTAGCGATCAAAGGCCATGACTGTGAGGATCAGGAAGTTGGTGGAGCCCAAGGAGAAGTAAAAGAAAGACTGGGTCAGGCATTCGGCCAGGGACATGGTCTTATGAGTGGACATCAGGTCTGCCAGCATCCTAGGAACCACAGTGGAGGTGACCAGCACCTCCATGAAGGAGAAGTTGCAGAGGAAGAAGTACATGGGTGAGTGGAGGCGGGAGTCAAGGCATGTGAGGGTGATAATGGTCAGGTTCCCCAGTAATGTCAGCACGTATATCAATAGGATGAAAGCAAACAAGAGGATCTGGAATTCATGGAGATGAGAAAATCCCAGGAGTACAAATTCTCTGACAACGCTGAAGTTACTCATTGCACTTGATACCAGTTCTCTATACCACCTGTGAAAAGTCAGGAAATCTTAGTGGGAAATTGCCATCAGCCTCTCTCTTGACCTTGCTCCCTGATGGCTGCCCCAGCTCCCCAAGAATGCTAGCCTATAAGCATGGTTAATCTCAGTGTCCAGAAGACATTCCCAAAGGGCAGAAGTTCCCAAAGGGCAAGGACAATAGTGGTGTCTAATTTCTTATCCCTGTTTCTGATAAGCAGGTCTAGGAGTTAGCACAGTGGTTCCCAAACTTATTTGGCCTACCGCCCCCTTTCCAGAAAAAAATATTACTCAGCGCCCCCTGGAAATTGATTTTTTTTAAATTTTAGTATCAATTAAACAGAAAGATATATGCCCCCAAATGCACCTGTGGCCATCACCGCCCCCCCTGGATCACTGCAGCGCCCACCAGGGGGCGGTAGCGCCCACTTTGGGAATCACTGAGTTAGCACCTCCACATTAGCACCATTCCTAAACTTTCCTCTATCATATTCTATCACTCATTATTTCATGCAATACATTTGTTAAGTTCCAACTCTATTAGGACATTTGGTGTTTCTGATAAACTCTTCCTAACTTCTATATTTAATAATATTTTAATCATAATAATACCTGTTAATAACTGAGTTTTTTCCACGTGCCAGAACTGTGCTGAGTAATTTATACATTACTTCTTTTCTGTGCTCAATCCTCATCCTCTTTGATTTCTCGTGACATTTCAGGCTATGAATAACCCATTTTTGAAACTGTTTCCACCCCTTACTATAAGGACAGTCCACTCTAAGTTCTCCAACAATTCTGACTTGTCCCTGTTTGGTTCTTTGTCTTTCTAAGTATGGATGTCCCCATATCTTTCTTTTCATTCTTCTTTTATCTCTCTATTCTTTTCTTCTGAAATCTCACCATCTCCCTTAACCAAAGCAAGCTTGAAAATGTAAATTAATCTGAAATCTGCATGCTTGTTCTCAGCCCATGTCTCTAACTGTCTGGTGACCTCTACACGTGTAAAAATATACACATAATCCTCCCTTACCCCAAATCAATATCACTTTTCTGGCTCCCCAAACCCCAAGTCACCCAGGTTTGAAACCTGGAAGATATTCTGATTTTCCCTGTCTCTCTTCTAAATTACTTGAATTGCCATTCTTAGAAATATTTTTTTATCCAGTCCTCCTTTCTTTTACTATAGCCCAAGTTCAAGGATTTGTTTCCTTTAATCGTTGCAACAGTATTCTTATTGGCTATCCTATTGATCAATTTCACCATATCCAACCTACACATATACTGCTGTTATATTTACAGTATTTTTGTAAAGTATTATGTCCATAGGCTGTTTTTTAATAGCCTGAGGCAATGTGATTTTATGTATACATTACTCTTAAAGTCAACTAATCAAACCAGCTAGCCATTTACCATCATACAGAAAAAGACTAGAAAAATACATTTTTAAAAAAAAAAAAGAAAGAAAAAAGAAAAATACATTTTAAAATGGCTATCCCAGGTGTGGATTATAAGTATTTAAATGTACATCTATAGCTACAGTATCTATCTTGTTTGTTTGCCAAATTCTTTTCATTTGAATATATATTATTTCAGTGATCAAAAAATATGTTTTTAAACAACGACCACATCTATTCCTTCCCATGTCTGCTAAATCAAGCACAAAGTTCCCCTGGCAACCCCAGCTTCCTCCGCTCTGCCCACCTACCTCTCCAGCCTTTCCCTTACTTCCTTCTTGCCACATACTTTGTGCTACCCCCAACTTGGACCACTTACTATTCTCCAAACGTTAATTCCACCCTGCTTTCATGCCCTTTTCCTAACTGTTCTCTATGCTTGGAATACCCTGTCTTGCCATTTTTGCCTGGTGAATTCTTACCCACCCTTCAGGGACTATCTCAAATGTTTCTTTTATAAAGCTTCATCCTTTATTCAGATGTAAATTGGGGAAGTTAGCATGTCTGCCTTGCATTATAATTATTTTTGTGCCAGCCTTTTCCCAAACGCTAGATTCCTTGTTTGTCAGTGGCAGGGCTCTCTTTTCATCCTTATAGCCCTCACAATACTGAGCAATGTGTCTTACAGTGTTAGGATTTAATAAATATCAGTGAAACAAATCAATGAGTACATTTATTGGGTTTTCATTCCTAGTCCTGTGAAGAAAAGTTTTCCTAATGGAAACTCATGTTTTCTTTCATGATTATTTGTATGTGTGCACTGTGGGCTTTCCCAGAAAACAATGGGGCACTCATGGCCTGGCAACTTCTTTTCAGAAAGGTAAGATGAGACCAGGGGTGTTTCAGAATCTAATCCCAGAAGGGTCAGGACAGAACCCTGTAATCAAATAGAATACTATTTCTGCAGCAACATACATGAATACTCACACTAAATTAAATAAGGGCTATAAAACAAGCTCAGATCAGGTTTAGCTGCCTACTTAGGCTGACACAAAATCAGAAAAGAAAACTCAGTTGTAAAGGAGTTTGATTACAGAACTGTGGATAAGGGGCAGTGAGTGGGTCAACCTCACTCACCGAGTGCCCACCATGCACTGATTCCTACACCCCAACAAGGCTGTGATAGTCGACATCTACATATCACAGGTGATTAAAAACTGAGGCTTGGGATGTTTAGAGATCTCAGCCCTGTGTCATATAGATAATAACTATACAGCTGGGATTTGAACCCAGGTTTTCTAAAAGCAACACCTATTTGTTTACAGCAATCAAATGCCAAATGTGTGGCATCTTCTATATTTTCAAACACTGTGCCATATCAATCTCTGGACATCGGACTCAAAGCCGACCGCACAGGACTGCAAATAGAGAAAGGATTTAGTAAGTGGTAAGTTAAGGAATGTATGAAAGAGGAAATTCCCATGATTAGCTATTGTCCATCAATAAGGAGTATGTCCTTTCCTGGCAGAAAGAATCTAACCTGGGCCCCGAATGTTCCAGCCCCCAGTGCCCCATCTCTCCCAAGGACTCTAAGATACCAGGCCCGGAAGACATGCTTCTCCACTCCCTGCCTGTGATCTCAGCCTCCTACTGACGTGTATCACATTCTGCGGGTGTTATAAATCTTTGAGCAAGAATGAGGAATTCAACCCATGGGCCTCTTTTGTTTTATGCAGGATCACTGCCACCCAGAGAGCATCTTTCTTACCCTACAGGTTTCCACGACATCACATCCAGAGGTTCTGCGATCTACATCATTTGGAGTCCTGGAATCAGACATGAGAGTGCTAATTCAGGGACGACCTTGAAGTCAGGAGTATTCCGTTCAGTGCAGCAGGCTTTGCTCCACCCCATGCTTCACTAGCTAACATCCTTTCCAAGCCGGCCCCCACCACAACCCCCACTCTCACACCCTCAACCCAGCCCCACTTGGCTTCCTCCTACCAACCTCTCTCCAGTCTGCTGTACTTTTCACCCTCAGACTTTTCTCTTTCTGATGAAGATCTTGCCTCCCCTCTCAGCGTTGGTGACTAGTGCTCCCTCTTTGTCCAGAAAGCATGCCTATCCCTTCATGTTGCTTCAAGACCCTGAGCCACTGCTCCCCAAACTCCAACTCAGTGATCTGGAGCCCACAGCTCAGGACAGACTACCTGGAGCAGGTTTTAGGACCTGCTTTACTTGTTGAATAAATTTACACCTGAAGATTTTATTTTACAAAACTGATTGGTGAATACACGCAAAATTAATATCAATAAAGTTTAACTTCAATGCAGAAAAGACTTTCTTCTGTATCAGGGTCTTCTACAGATGAGAATTGCTCAGTGCAGCCTCTGTGGTAGCCCCTGGTATAGAACATGAAGCAAACTCAACTTCTCCAATCAGAGACGATGCAGTGCCCCATGAAATAGGCCCAGCGCAGCCTTACCTATCACAAGGCAGACTGGCCAGGGCTCTGGCTGGCCATTTAGTGCATGTTTTGGACTGGGTCACACATTATGTGCACCTGACAGTCTAGGCTCCTCTGTGTGTCCTCAGCTTCCCTCCCTCACTCCTAGTAAAGGTCCTACTGGTAAGAGATCCTGCCCATCTCTATCCAAACCCTTCATGCTGCACATCTGGCAGGTCAGATCTCTGTTAAAATGTCAAGTAGCAGATGTAGTCATCTTCTCTCTGCATGTTAATAACCCTCGAGAGACTTAGAACCCAGTTAAAAGCTCCCTGCTTGTTATGTATCTTTTTCTCTCTACATCAACCCTCTCAAGTCTCCCAGCTGAATTATTCCCATGCTTTTTGACTTTTGATTCAAATTTCCGACCCTGGAAAATGACTTCTTTTTTAATAATTGAGAATGCAGAGAGGGTAGCAGTCCCATCGCCATGGTTGCTTGTAGTAGTGATTTTGATCATCAGTGTCCTGGGACATGCCGAGCTTCTCAAGTGAAGGAAAGGGTGGGGTAGGAAATGGGACAAAGTGGGCAGAAAAAAACACCTGAATATCCCCTTACAGTTCATAGGCCTTTGCAGGGAGCAGGTGAAAGGCAAAGGACATAGATAAACAGCACATTAGGGTGAGCAAACCAGCTGGCAGCAAAATAAGAGACAAAGAATGATACTAAAGACCTGAGCTACGTGGCCAAGGTTCTATGAAGGCTCAAGAAGAGGTCAGAGACACATCAGGAAGGAACAAGGGGCTAGCGTTCCCTGAGCTCAGGCCTCTGAGGAAGGAGCAGAAAGGGTGGGGTTGGACAGAAGACCCCTAACTTGTTCCCAAAGGGAAGGCAAGATGAGACCAATGCAGGGAGTAGAGTCCTATTATGATGAAATCTATCGTTACACTCAAAATAGTGAGCACTAGCACAGTGAGCAAGAGAACACAGGCAACTGAATCATTCATTTATTTATTCATTTGTTCATTCATTCATTCAGAAAAATATGATTGACTTGCCAAATACTCTTGGTGTTCAAGGAACAGAGTGGTGAACAAACTAGTCCCAGGCCATACAGCCAAGCTGGAAAACAGACAGAAAATAAGTTTAAAATGGCACAGTGTGACAAGTGCTATGAAGGCAGTGAAAGGGGCATGGCAGAGACCAAGGGGACTCACCAGTGCCAGGTCCCATTCTTCTGCCCAGGTCCAGATGCAGGACTTAGTGGTGGTGGTGGCTGGCATGCAGTGGACAACAGGACAAGTGCAATGGCTTGAGTGGAGCAAGGACGTCACTTTCAAACTCCCCAGTCTGCAGTAAACAAAGACAGCACAGCACCTGAATGGAGACACTCCGCCCTTCTCCTGTTGTAAAGCACTCCTGGTGGAGATCGGAGATCAAGGTGCACAGGAGAGGCAAAGCCTTCAACTCTCCTCTGTACTCTCAGTGTCTCCAACAAGGTTGAACAGGGGCATGAGTGTGGTTTCCAAGGGGCAGCTGCCTCCACTGAGGACTTGGGCACATCCCATGTCTGTCTCCAGTTTGGGAAATGTGAGCTCCAGGGGACAGGCAGGTGACTGTGAGTCCCCAGGGGGCTCCTGAGGAGCTGTGACTGCTCTCTCTCACTCCCTGCTGTCTCCTGTGGGCACGAAGCTCAGTGCAGCCCTGACAGTGCTGGGCTCTGGGCTCTGAGATGAGCAGGAGAGGGAGTGGGGGTAGGAGTTGGACATCAGTTTCTTTAAACACAGACAATTCAGGAACAAAGATAGGAACTAAGAATTCTTCTGATCTCTGGTTACCCAGGAGGGCAAAACTGGGTCCAACAGTCTTGTTTTCTTATAAACTAGGAATGAGAAATGCCAAAGTAGTAAAAACATCTCTTTTAAATAAAAAGAAAGGACCGGGACTTGAGTATCAAGATATTGGGTGGGGTTCACTCTCCTGCCTAAGCGTGATCTTTAGAGCATCTTCTCTCAGGGCCTTTGTTTAGGAACTTGAATTCTAAATGCACATTCCTGAGTTGCTAGTGAGGGGAGAGAAAGCCACTGATAAAGGAATCATGGCCATGGTAATCAGAGAAAAATATTAACTGGTACCAAAACAAGGAACTGAGTACCTGTTTACAAGTACAAAGTGGTAATTATACAAACACACTCACATTATTTGTGATTTTGTATATTACATAAGCTTATGGAGAAGACCAGCTTCCCTGACTTCTCCACCAACCCAAGGATGCACATCACCTCCAGTGCCTAAAAACTCATGGAATTATATAGTCCTCCTCCTCCATTGCCACTAGCTCTTTTTCATGGCAATGACACGTTCATCATGTGCTTCCCATGGGCACTGTCCCACTTGATCCTCTCAAAAACTATAATGAGGCTGTTATTGGTATTTTTCATCCCCCCCCTCCGATGGAACAGAAGAAGCCTTATTGTAGGGCCCACATCTGCTTAGTGGTACCTGGGTTTGAACACTAAAGAACAGAGAATAGATGATCTTTGATTTGAGTACTCTAAGACTCATAGCACATGTCCTTGCACATGCTCTACACTGTCATACCTAATTCACCTTTCACATTGTCAACTTCATTTGGCTTCTGATCTATGAACATTTCAAGTATCACATATGGATTCCTTGTCCCTTAACAGTTCACTTTTTGTCTATGCAGTTATTTTCATGAAAAAATATTACAAAGTAAAACTAGAAAACTGAAAAGTAATGATGCCTGTGATAAAAAACATGTCTCAAAAATGTAATCATTAGTAATAGTAAGGGTGGGGCATCTTTAGTCTTAATCCAAAGCTCACTGAACTTAAGCTGGTTGATTGCATGTTCAAATATAGAAAAGAACAAAATTAACATTTTTCTTTTATCCTGAAATGAATGGTCTATCAGCTAGAAATAGCCTGAGAGTAGAGAGTGTCTTTTAAACAAAGATTATAGAATACCTCAGCCCATCCCAAGAATTGGCATAACCACTAAGAAGTCACTTGGGGATGTCCTACTCCATTTCATCATCAAAACAGGAAGTTTTTAATCCTGGTACTTAGCTTCTATTGAACTTAACCATTTTCTCTTTCTCCAACTTTTCTCAATTACATCCTGTGTTGATACACTTCTTCTCTTATTCTAGGACTTTCTGAACTTTCCTGGTAGAACCAAAGAGGAGCAACCTATTTTCCCACTATTAGGGTTTTCATACAACCAAAAGATACAGTATGGTTCACCTCCATATCATACCCTATGCACATATGGTGAGATGGCTTTCAGTTGCACATAATAATGAACTTGTTGATTTTTAACTAGAAATTATACATTGGAGTCCACTGTTTAGAATCCAGGCTTCCTACTCTCCTTGCCTTTTCTTCTTTATTCTCCATCCATCCTCTTTTCAAAACTCTTCTGCTTCCCATTGGGTTCTCTTCTCTGGGTCCCCTAAGCATCCTTTTTGCTTTTTTAACACCCCATCACCTGATATGGACTAGATCTTCCCATTCAAAGATCTGGTTTACAGAGTATGGTCCCCATGTATATGTGAGACAATACCCCAAGCTCAGTGAACTTCTATTTGCATAACAAATTTACATAAGAATTTTTGAGGTTAAAAAAAAAAAAAGCACAGTACATCTGTCTCAAGGGTTAATTCCATGACAGAATCCCATGAACATATGTCTAAGCTCTGGAAGAAAAAAAATCTGAAGGCAGAATTCAAAGGAAATATGAGTCATGTTTCTGTGAGATAAGCATGCCTGGGGCCCTGGATCTTTTACCCACAATGATTGGTTTGAGCCCAAGGCTGGACCGTACATCAGATGTCCTTCCTCCACAGCCCTCCAGGTAACAAAGGTACATAGCAGTAGCAGCACCAGCTCAAACCTGACTCATGTTCCTTCTTAATCCTCAAATCAAATTCACAAGCCTCACTCTGGCAGAAGCTCCATTATAACTGCTTTCTGCTCACCGCTGGTCAAAGCACATCCCTCATCCATGCTCCCATTCGGCATACCAACAGAAAGTCTGTTCCTAATCAAGCAATCAGTTTACCCCTTCATCATGCTAGGTTCTCTCTCCTTGGAACTACTGCTTAGTCATTTCCTCCCCTAGAAATGCTGCATCACCTTACATCCTACATGTATAAGAACTTGCCATTCTCCTTCCACTATCATAAATATTCCAACTGCTAATGCCATTTCATTTTGATCTTCCATTTAGGACTCAGGAACTTAGATTATACAAGAGCCAGACCCACTTCCACATCTTATACTAGTAGAGGTTGGGAGGAAAGAAGACAATGAAATTAGCAGGAAAATATAAATCCATGAGAAGTAATAAAGGAGCTAGTTTACTGCTGCTCTTAGATATTCAGAAAATTAAATTACTCTGTAATGAGAATCAAATGTTCATTAAGAATTTTCTACATCCCAAGCACCCCACAGAACCTCCCGAAGAGGCAGCCTCTGCGGCTCCTCACTAGGATCTTACTTATCAGGTCCTTTCTAGAGTAATGAAGCATCATTATCACCATACATTACACACGCTGTCAGTGAGATTGCTGTGCAGGAGCTAGGCTTTCCCAAAAGGATGCTGAACACTTATTACAGCAAAATTATGTATGTCTGACTGTAGCTTCCTGGCAAGTGATTTTATATTATTTAGGACATACACTTGGAAATAAATGGAAATTTCAAGAATTTAAGGTAGTAGCAGCTTTGGTTCAGGAAATTCGGGTCTGGACAATTAAAGTCCAAGTTACAGGATAAGAAGACTGCAATTGTGAACAAAATTCACAAATGTTTTATAAGCACAAAGGGCCTGGTGATCCCCATCCCTCCCTAACACATTCCTCTCTCTTCATATAGGAGCTCAAGTTGAGAATTAGCTGATAAACATCTCTCCAGGTACCTACTTTCCCCCTCCCACCTCCTTACCTTCCCTTTCACCTCTTAGAGTTCTCAGGCATTCTTTGTCACACTCACATTTAAGTCTTCTTTTGCCCCAAACTTCTAAGCTCAGATAGCACTCATCTCTACTTCCTTTCTATTCTCCTGAAACTATCCATGCCAAGATCACCATGTATAAGAGCAATGGTAGTTAATGTGTATAACAAGGAAAAAAGAAAAATAATTTCTTTTAGTAATAATTTGTGCTTTTTCTCACTACCAGATAATAGAACTAACAATAACCTGGTGGCCATCTACCCAAAGAAAATGATAGTTATCATTTTGTAACCTCATGGGTTTTTAATCAAATGGGAGATGACCAAAAAATCAGAGGAATCAGCCCCTTGACTATGTGCAGAAGATCCTCACAGAGGACCAAGAAATTTCCCATTCTATCTTCATTCTCTACTTCTTGATCAACTTTTTACAAAGCATCAACTTTCAACACAGAACACTTTTTTCTAAGCTAAATTTATTGTTCTTCAGTTTTGTTTAGTTACAAGTATTAAAAGATAGAAGACTGTTTTCCGTTCAGTTTTAGGTTTATGTAGCCCTAAGACATTTTAGGAAACGTCACCCCATTCTTCTCTGGGGAGGTGTGATATAAATTTAAACACACACACGCAATGTTTTCCCCTCATGAAATTTGGACTGCCTGTTTGTTATTTCTCATTCTTTCACAATTTATCTCATACTCCCTTGCCATTTCCCCTAGCCAGAGCAAGAACCATGTAAGCTTGGACTAGGAAAGGAATGTGGGAAGTGTTACAATAAAGAAGTGAAGTTGAAACTCTGCCACAGGTACCACAGATTATAGACTACATTTCCCATCAACTTTCTCATCTTTTCTGCTACTGTCTTCAAATAAAGTTATGCATCTGCAGGGGCCATGTTATATGTTCCTATGTATATGAAACTATCAAAATGTGATATTGTACTATCTTTTCAAGTTGTTACCATTGGGGGAAACTAGGTTAAAGGTACATGATATCTTTCTATAATGTTTCCTACAAAGTCATGTAACTCTATTCTCTCAAAAAATTAAAAGAATAAATGAAATAAAAACACCGGCACACAAAACATCCTTATGTGTTTTGCAAAAAACATACACAGGAAATATACACTGAGCAGATTAGAGTGATTGCTTACTAGTAGGGAAAGTGGGGAAAATGGGAGTGAGGAATGAGGACAAAGGAAATATTTTGTAAATAAGAGAAAAGGTTTTACATTTTAAACTACTTTCAATTCAGTGGGTTCAGTTTGGCTCATTACTGGCTTTCTGATTGGATAATAATGGATTGTAGCACAGGACCCACTACCCCCTCAGGAAGGCATCCAGTCATAAATCAAGAGTTGCAGCCAAAAAACTCCCACTATAATAAGAAGTCTATATTCTGTCCATGGAGTTCAAGATAGAGTCATAGGTATCACACAATTGGCTCAGGCAGGTACACAAAACGCAGTTCCATTTTGACTCCAAGTGGCAAGTATTTACACAACCACTGATGCAATTCAAGTCATTGTGCATAAGAACAACTGTGTCACTATAGTAACAATTAAATTTTCATTTCAAAATCTAATGTTTTAGGCAGTTATGCTAACTGGCTCATTTTAATTATTTGTATAGGCCAGTGGTCGGCGAACTCACGAGCCACATGCAGCTCTTTGGCCCCTTGAGTGTGGCTCTTCCACAAAATACCGACTTCTGTGCATGGGCCACGAAGTTTCAATCGCAATGTACATGCGCACCCGCACGTGGTATTTTGTGGAAGAACCACACTCAAGGGGCCAAAGAGCTGCATGTGGCTCGCGAGCTGCAGTTTGCTGACCACTGGATAGGCATATCAACATTAAATAATAAAACAGGTTTTGTTTAATAAACTAATAGATATTTTTATGTCTTAGATCCCTTTTACATTTTCTATGACAGCATTATGCTTGGAGACAGAAGAGGAGAAGTTTCTGCTAAGGGTTTTTAGTAGATATTTAAAATAAATTACCTGGGGAAATTACTTATTACCCGGGGCAAGCTTAAGATCCAATTCTGGAAAGATTTATATTTGTCAACCCTCTTCTGAGCATATGAAAAAACAGAAAGTTCAACAAACTCAGGCCCAATTGACCTTTAAGGTATGGTGAAAAATATAAATCAGACATAACCTCTATCCTCAAGGGGCTCAAAACTGAGTAGAGGAGACAAAGAGAAAATTATAATTTAACATGTAAAAGAATAAATAGAGATAGGAGCAAAATCCTGTGTCAGTAAAGAGTCAGCAAAGAGTGGGCTGTAGCTTGTTCTGGGGGACCAAATAGGAGTGGCATTCAATCCATTCTTAAAACAGGATTAAGTGTTTGAGTGACAGAGAGGAAAGGGAAGGGCATTCCAGACAGGGAGACAGGTATATGCCAGGCTTGAAAATATGAGAGGAAACAGCATCCTTCTCACTTATGGTTCTAAATCAGAGTTCTAGTTACCAGTATGTGGGAAGCCACTGCTTGCCAATAGTATCATGAGAGCACACCAAGGAATGTGGAAGGCTGATGAACCTTGAGCGTTAGCAGGGCTGACACTAAGCACTGATAGTTGGTGTTGAGATAGTGGTGGCTCAAAGCAATCTCCTGACCTGATAGCCTCCAAGTAAATGTTTACTGGACCCTACTGATCTTTACTGACCTTAGAGACGGTCTGTCTGCTACCTGTTTGCTGTGCTTTACTGAAGGCAAGATGTGTATCTAAAACTGAATAAAAAGCGGATAAGGCCAGGTCTCGGTGTGTCTCTTCAAGAAAGAGGCTCCACATGGTCCTCAATACCTTCTAAATTCATATTTCTTGTATAGTATTTTCATTTGTGTGTTGGCCTCTCCTTCAGATACTGAATCCCTCCTCGAAGGTCAAGGCATAGTTAGCAGTCTTCCGCAATGCAATAGAGGGAAAGACTCAGCAAGGTGAAGAATCACAGCATCTCTGAGGACTGACCATCCACCCCTGCCTCTCTCCCCCATGAGACTCCTGCTTCTCCAACTGTTCTTTCATCCTTTTCCCTCTCCTGACCAATTTGCTCTGAGTCTCTCCTACCTGATAAACCTGTAGGTTACCATAGACTCATGATGACCACCATGCCCCAACTTACTTTGAACCATTGCTTTTGTAGCTCCCTTCCAATTCCTGAGAGAGAACATCTCATTGGCCCAACTCAGTTTTCAGACATGCCCACTGAATATCATAAAAATGTAATATGGTGAGAGTAAATCCAGCATTTCATATGGACAAAGGAGACATCATCTCCTTTTGTTTCTCTTTCAATATCTAGGTATCTCTTGAATATTTTGGGTTCATGTTTCTAGACTGAGGGGTTCTATGATTTTGGTGTTTTGAAACCCTGACTACATATTACAACCACTTCTAAGATGTATTTACCACCCCTAGAAATTCTGATGCAATTAACAGGTCTGGGGTGAGGCTTCCAGGTGATTTTACTGTGCACACACATCAAGAATGTGGAGACTTGCTCTTAGTGAATTGCTGTGGTGGAGGTGATTGGCTTCCAGCTAGTAACTAATGTAATCCTTCCAGCTTTGGTCATCAGCATTAACCACATACCAAGATCATCTCTGACAGCACTCAGAGGATCCTCCATACCTTAGGCATATATTGCCAAAAATAGACAGTATTGCCTCCAAGGAAGAAAGCAGCTTATTCCCTCATACCTATATCCCTCCTTGCAGAAACCCAGACATTCCAGATTATAGAATGAGCTCATGGAGAAAGTAGGGTGGTGAATAATAGGCTAAACCCTCATGAAATTTTTGGATTCTATTAACTGGTGGTGACATTCGATGTATGGCTTATGCAGTAATCCCAGTGCAGCTGACCGTGACAGTCACATCCTTCATCCCTACCACCTCACCTCCATTCACATTCCTCCCCTTTGGTTCATAGCCATTTCCCTCAATGCTCAGTGAGGAGCATGTCCTTACCTCACTCTGTCCCATCCCCTAACATGGTCATGAGATTAGAAAGACAGGTAGCCGTCTCTCATCTGGATCATCTGCATGGTTGAAAAAAATACTCAGAGGAGTATTTTTCTTGGGGTGCTCACTCAGGAGTTTAGAGAAACAGTTCCTTCTTTTTTGATATCTAGTGGGGTGACCCTGTCCTGCCCAGGCTATTCTATGGCTAACAGTCACAAGGTTAATGTTCTGTCCCAAAGATTCATGTCTCTAAGATCATCCAAAAACAATATTGGGACTAGCCCAATGTCCTAAGTGATTCAGCCCAAGGATTTTTTTGGCATCGGCCAGCAGCCGGATATTTATTCTGGGCTTGGACTTCACGGGACAGCACATGGAAATGAGGCAAAGCACAATACACACAGTTTCCGGGGATGCAGATGGTCAGCACCCATGTATTGGAACCCACAGATCCATGTACAGAGAGAAACGACTATTTTAGAAACACCAAACATAGACACATGAGCAGGCACATCAGACTGTGGTCACAGGCACTCAGTTAACACGTGAGATCATAAGCACTTCTACTTGAACATTATTTCCCACTCCCTGCCCCATCACTCATTATAAGTGGTCGCACAAATTCATATCAGAGGGGAATATGGTGAGCAGCTAAAGCTATCTACTTCTCCTTTCTCTCTGCCTTAGTTTTCACCCTCTATATCCAGGGATGCGGTACCTCGATACCTTTGCCTATGGCAGTGGTCGGCAAACTGCGGCTTGCGAGCCACATGCGGCTCTTTGGCCCCTTGAGTGTGGCTCTTCCACAAAATACCACGTGCGGGCGCGCATGTACAGTGTGATAGAAACTTCATGGCCCATGAGCAGAAGTTGGTATTTTGTGGAAGAGCCACACTCAAGGGGCCAAAGAGCCGCATGTGGCTCGCAAGCCGTAGTTTGCCGACCACTGGCCTGTGGAGAAGGAAGTGTACTGCCTTTAGTAGATGAGCTAGCCAGTCTCACTTCTCTTCTCTACCTAATGGAAGAGGAGAGATCCCCTCCTGGCACAGGAGAAGCCCGAAGGTGAACCCACACAGTGAAGGCCAGAAGCAGATTCAAACATTTTGATGATGAGAACTTTTTTTTCTCAAATTCTCATCAGTGCTACTACAGAATCATTGGCCACTGCAGGGGGCTGAGAACCCTAATTCAGTACTCCTCTCCTTTTTCTTTTTCTCCTCATTTCTCTCTACTTGCCAAAGGTCATCTCATTCACTCTCTGCTTCCAAGGATGGGTGGTTGCTGCAGTGACAATAGGCATGCTGCCCTATCCTGTCCTTTCACCCCTCTCCAAGGTATCTTGGAGATCAAGGAAGTTTACCTGACTGGATAATACTCATATGCCTATGCCTGCAGGCTACAGCCCAGCCATGCCTGGCATTATTCTAAAATTGAACTTGGACAATATTCTTAGATAACCTTTCTTTTCCCCCAGAGCCTACATAAGTTGTGTAGTTTGGGACAGGCTGCCTCACACTAGGACACCTCGCCCCCATGTCTCCATTTTCCACCTTCTACAACTGGTTGCCTATAGTTTATTCTGAGGTCCAAGCTGGAGGGAAAGAGAATCATGGCTCAGAACTCAGCATGCTTCTTCAAAGATGGCCCAACCAGTGCTGAGAGTAAGGAGATGTGCCTTCCATGAGTCAGGTCCCAAGGTTGTCAAAATTAGAGTTCCTTTTGCTCTCCCAAATCTCCTGGTCATATTCATCTAGTCCATGATGAATCTTAAGTTCTACTCTGTGCCAGAAACTGGAGATAGAAAAAAATATAGCACAAACCTGGACCTTAATGAACTCAAAGTATAACACGAAGCTATGAGCTCATATTCTGATTGTCATTTGAGTTATTTTTCATTATGACTACTCATTTTCCTTTACTTAATCATATGAACCTCATCAGCTACTTTGCTTTCTATTTATTAATCTTGAAAATTGTTCTTATATTTAATTACCCTCATCAACTTAACATTCACTATTGGATAGAATAGCCAGCTCAGAGGGAAGCAGGAAGATACAGAACTCCAGGATGAAGTTTAAAAAAAAAAAGTTTCCATGGATTATATGACATGTAAAGATATGTGATAAGGATTAAAAATAGGTATATAGAAGTTCACACAAATGAAAAAGATATTGCTTTTATTTTGCAAAATGCAACATCTAATCTAAAAATGGAATAAAATCATACTTAACTTCATAATGAATAAAATTTTCATAATAAAATTATATAGTCACTTATCAATAATTTCATTTAAATGGTTATAATTTGGGGGAGGATGAGAGGGAGAAGTGGGGTCTAAAAGAGTTAAATCCATATCTATCATAATAGAAAGTGAATAGAACGTACCTAAAATTGATAAGCCAATCAACAGCAGTATAAGCTTATCATTAAGAGGTGTGGAAATAGGTAACAGAAAAGTTGAAGGTGGCGTTCTCTGTGAAAGAGGACTGGAAAAGGGTTGTGGCCTATGGTTTTTCAGTACAAGTCTTTTAGCATTATTTGATTTTTTAAACATATGTTATGTTTCACTTTGATTTTAAAAAAAAACATCTTTTTGAAATTATATTACCTTTCAAAAGACTATCCTAATTGTGCTTGACTCTGACATACTGCCAAAGTACAGGGTGTTTAAAAGCATCAGTGACTGAGCTTAAGCACCTTAGTCAATCATTAGTTCCTGGTCACAGAATCCAAGGTCAAGGAAAGGACAGATAACTACATTTTGTTCCTGCATGTCATAGAGCCTAAAATAATAGTTCACAGTGGAACAACAACCAAATCCTGTCTATTCCTCACTAAATATACTTGTGAGGAACCCAGTTTTGGCAAATTTCAAAGAGGAAACTGTCACAGAGTTTAAATGAAAGTCCAGCAACACATCATAGTAGATTGTTGCACTCTTAAGTGACTGGTGTGAGCCCAAGTTAGCCTTTTACAATCTGACTCCAATTTATTTTTTTAACATTGATCTCCGATATTTTATTCAGAATCCTTTGCTCTAGCCATACTGGTCTTCTCACCATATTTGAAGTAAGTTATCTTTTTCTCTGTCCTGACCACTTTTAGTCATGTCTTTAACTACATCAATACCTAGCTCCTTTCTGAATGCTACCCATCTTTCAACACTCAAGAGATCAACTTCTTACTGCATACCTGTGATATGCAAAACCAGGTGTTACAGAAGTTAGTCCTCCATGAGCTTTATGCTTCATCAGAACCTGAACACAAGGAGGCAGATAACTACAATGCCAGGTAAAGTGAAGTAGGTACCCTAAGAAAGGCACACTCAAAGTACCAAGCATTTAAAACGTGTATTATGACATCAATTTAGAAGGACTAGAATATATTTCATACAGAGAGAGTATATGCACCACACCTCAAGGGATACAGGTGACATATAAGTGGAAATGTGAACCGTGCAAAGGTGTTGAGAAGGATTGAGAGTATGCACAAAGCTCTGTTAGTGGAGCATCTTTAGGGATCAATGAAAAGCCCACTGTGGCTAAGAGGTATAGCCTATATAAGAGAGCAGTAGGTGCACCTGTAAATGCAAGTTAGTGACAGGGTAGAAGGCCTTGAATGCCAGATTGAGGAATTAATTTTGTACCTCGATAGGTCAGAGAGTTGTGTCGATTTTTGAACAATAAAGTGGCCCAATCAGAGTATCCCTTTACAAAGATTAATTTAATGGTAGTTTTTAAGATTATTTGAACTGGAAGGAATAGAACATAGAGACAGCAGTTGGAAGCTATTGTAGTTTTATCACAGTAAAAAGTTCTGAGGGTGTGAACAAATGTGGCCAAGAAAGAAAGGAAGAAGGGTGCATGGGGATGGAGTGGAGGAAGACCTCCAAGTGACCTGACGGCTGATTGATCCACCTTTCTATCTATCTTGCTCCATACAAAGAAGAGGCTCTACTTTTCATACCTGACGGACCATGGAAATGGTAGTAGCTATAGGAGGGAGAGATTATTTGAGTAGAATAGGTTTGAAGTACACTGCATTAAAATGTTAATGGCACATCCAGATGGAAGTGAATGACAGGCAATTGGAATCAGGGTCAAGAGCTCAGGAATGAAGTCAGAGCTGGATACTGAGATAGCTCAGCACCAAAGTGATATTTGAAGCAGGGGGGAACATAAATAAAGATGTCCATAAATAATAAATTTTTAAGTCTTTGTTTATGGGGCTAGGGAAAAAGAAAAAAAGAGGGGGGCCTTATGATAAAGTAATCTCTCTCTTTTTGCTATGCATTGTGCTATTGTTGTTTGTTTCTTTTTCTATTCATTTACTTCACAGAGAGAAGGAAAGTAAAAAAGTGGATCAATTTTGCCATCTTAAGTCTGAAGGAAAGGAGCAATTTTGGAGTGGATTATTTTAGTACTTCCCTGGCAGCATCCCATTCACAGCCAACCAAGGCACCTGGAAATTATCATGAGAACTAGAAGCTGAGACAGAAGGGGAATAAGGTTTTCCCTGCTTTGTCTGGAACCAGGGTTCCCCAAGACACAAGAATTCAGTGTAAGCTGAGGAAGTTCTGGGCAAACCAGGATGAGCTGGTCATCCCCAAAGAGTTGGAATGAAGAACGTGGGCAGAAATGCCATATGTCCCATATCAATTATTTTTCTAAATTAATTTTTCCCAAATGCGTGCAGAGTTCAGAGGCAGACATTTATAGGGAAAGTGTGGGTAAGCTCTGTGTGTAGAGCTCGGATGGACTAAGCTCCTGGTTCCCCGGGGGCGGGGGGGGGGTTATGCCAGCAACCATTCACCAATAGAACCAGAGTCCCACACACCTAACTAGGCAAGTGTCTGGAGTCCAATCTGACTTGCAGATGCCACAAGGCAGAAAATAGGGTTCAAGTGAGAGGTGAGGGTGGGGGGTAGGGGGTTCTTGGATCAGTACAGTGCCAGACTGGCAAATGGAAATTCAACAACAATGATTGTTTTGCATGATTGAGGTCGTTGAAATGGCAAGCAAGTGAAGAGAGGTGGAATAAATGGACTTCTGAAACAAGGACATGATTTAGTCTATGAAACCAGAAAAAACAGCCTGTCTCCTGTCCTGAGACACATTCATGGCATGTGCCATTGTGCAGATCCTGTTGACTTTTCCTGCAGAAGCAGAATGTCTAAAAGGGCATCTGAACAGTTAAGATGGGTTGGGAACCCTTCCAACTGGCCTGAAGGGACTCACAAATCACCCTTTCTTCCTGTCCCTTCAGAAACCCCCAAGGGCATCGCTTGCTCATGCACCTGGGCTTAGCTTGAGCTACCAGGTTAGACGTTAGTCCTGAATTCTAGAAGCAGAGGTTGGCCACAAAGACTGCACTGTAATTTCAAATTGTGAGAGGCAGCTCAATATAATAAGAATAGGATGATTTTTGCATTTACAAAGACCTAGACATCAGTTTAATCTGGCCACTGATTACCTGTGTCCTCTTGGGTGAATTAACTTATAACATTGGTTTAATCATGTGTATTTCATAGGGGGTTTTGCCAATCAAAGACATAACCATATGAAAATGCCACGCCCATGCCAATATGTAAGGAAGGGAATCTCCCAGAGTGGCCCAATTCCTTGCATGTGTGTGTGACTCTGTGTGTGACTATTTGTGTGACTGTGGGTATGTGGCTGTGGGGGTAAGGTGTGTGTGACTGTGTGTGTGTGTGTGTATGTGTGTGTGTGTACGTGTGCATGCACGTGCTCAGAGGACCCTCTGGCTTAGAATCTAATCCAGGACCAGAAGTCCTCTCTTCTTCCTCATCCTTCCTCAGCAGCTTTATTTTAACTGGGTGCTGAAGCTCTGATCCCGAAGCTAGACTGGCTCGACTTCTCCATCTCCCCAGACACTATGCTGGTGGCTTCCATTCATTGTGAAAAGGGGGCTGGAGCTTATTTCTCTAATTCTAGAGACAGGAAGCTCTCCTACCTCTGAGATCTGCTGCTCCAAAAACCTCTGCCAGTTTGGATAACTGGGTTAAAAATGACCCCCTCCCCCAATCCCAGATACTCAGTTCCCTTGACAAAAATAAGCCAAAGTCCCTCCTTCGTCAGCCCCTCCCAGCTCTGCCCTCAATCTTCTCCTCTGTCCCCTATGTTCACCTTGTTTCATATATAGTGAGCTTCTCAGCAACCACAAAAGTCTCCAAGGGAAGAACCTCATCATAGAGGACCAGCAGGTTTCTGGAATGAGAAGATTGAAGAAATCCCTTATAAATGTAAACTTACAGCAGAGATCTGCGAAAGGGAAGGAGTTCTCGGGACTCCCAAACAGGGGAGTCTAACTAGACAACCTCAATTCTCCATCTGCTTCTCTGGCCTCTATGTTGCCAGGCAAGGGGGATATGGTTAGTGACCTGATACAGAAAAGCTTGCCTCACAGGTTTCTAGAGCATTAAACCTTTGTTTCTAGGTTGCTGACCTAAGATGCCTGGAAAGAGCCAGGTTCTAGAAGGGAAGAGAGATTGAGGGTGGACATGAGATAAGGCACCTATCAAAAGTGGAGAGCCAGTATCTAGAACAAGTTTAATGGAAAGCTCCATTCTCCTGGGCAGGGCTGGCTGGGATGGTGGGAAAGTTAAGGGATTCCTGGTTCTTCCATGTTTGCACTTCTCTCTCTCTCTCTCTCTCTCTCTCTCTCTCTCTCTCTCTCTCTCTCTCTCTCTCCTCAGTTTCTTCTAACTGCTGTCCTCCTTCAGAGCAACTAAATGCAAGAAAGACTACTCATTGGGAGGCTGTAACTCTCCTATTACTACCAGGACCCAAATGTCAAACAATGCTCCATTGTTTGAAATGCTGTGCCCACTACATCCTGGCACAAACATGTCCACATACACCTTTCAAAGCTACCTGAGACAGGTAGGTCAACCTGTGATGTCACTTAAGTTACAGCTTAACTTTTGAGAGCAATTTTTCTTATCTTTTTTTTTAATTTTTTTTAAAATATATTTTATTGATTTTTTACAGAGAGGAAAGGAGAGAGACAGAGAGTTAGAAACATTGATGTGAGAGAGAAACATCGATCAGCTGCCTCCTGCACATCTCCCACCGGGGATGTGCCCGCAACCCAGGTACATGCCCTTGACCGGAATCGAACCTGAGACCCTTCAGTCCGCAGGCCAATGCTCTATCCACTGAGCCAAACCGGTTTCGGCAATTTTTCTTATCTTAAAAATCTTTGCAAAACCAGGAATGCAGCTCCAGAAGCAGTGCAAAGCCCACATGTCTTTCTCATCCCCATTCCTAAGGCTGAAGAAAAAAATGGGAGACAAATGTGTTGTTGTTTTTTGTTTGTTTGTTGTTTTTTATTGATTTCAGAAAGGAAAGGAGAGGGAAAGAGAGCTAGAAACATCAATGATGAGAATCATTGATCGGCTACTTCTTGCATACCCCCTACTGGGGATTGAGTCATGACCTCCTGGTTCATGGGTCAATGCTCAACCACTGAGCCACACCAGCCAGGCAGCGAGGGTATTTCTAAAAGGACAGACTGGACTGCTTTTCTGGCCCCAAGGCTCCCTTGCCAAGGACAAACACAAATCTTAATTGTTTTATCCACAAATATTAATAAGGAAGGCTTTAGCCATCTATACAGATAACCTTAGGTTAGTCCATCTGCCAGAAACAGTTAAGATCCGACTGTTCTTTTACATTCTTACCCATCTTATGGCAGTCATTTTAAAATGAAAGTTAGGAGGCTTTTCTTTGTGTCTATCTGTATGTTTATATATGCTGTGTGGTATTTTCTGACTCTAATGATATTGTTAATTTATTTTTTAAAGCACTCTTAAATTGGTTTAAAAACAAGCACTTATATGAGAATTTTCAAAAATAATCCAAATGCTTTTCAGAATCATGTGACCTGGGAAAATATTTGATATTAAAGCTGGTTTCCATTTGGTTTGGTTAAATAACCATGTCTGTGGAGTCAACAGCATTAAATAATACTTTTATTCTACCTGGGTTTATTGGTCAAATAAATTCATCTTATCTCTGTTGCAAAATTCGTTAGCATAACAGTATGATGAAATCATTAAGTAATCTAAAATTGTTACGAGCAAGTATATTAAATAAATACAAGTAGATAAAAGTTTCTTTTTAGGTAATCTCTTTAGCAATAATTAAGTTGCATGTGTACTTAAAAATGGTTTCCCAAATATCTTTGGTAACTTGAAACTTTAAAGTTTTGCCACTTAAATTAAATGATGGATATTCATAGAATGTCTAAATCATTTACAAATAAGGTAAAATAGTTAAACATTAATTACTAAGTCTAAGTTTATCTATATCTTGCTTCTTATAGAGAAAACAAAGATATTTGTGTCTATTCATGATCATGTCCTGTGCCACATTAAAAAATTGTGCTGTCAGTAAACATATATTTCTAGAATTATGGAATGTCTTCATAAACTTGTCAGCTAGAGTTTGGAGTAACAGAGAGTTCATAATTTCTTACTTCTTAGTTTTCACTAGAAATTAAAGTTTCTAAAGCTTAAGAATTCTAATAGATATGTCATATTACAAAAATTAATTATAATAGAAAAGACAACTATATATATATATATATATATATATATATATATATATATATATATATATGAAAAGTAGGATATACTTGGCTTTTCAAAACAGGCATGGAATACACAGATGTGTTTTTGTTTAAGGAAATTAAGTAATTTTGTCCTAATTAAGGAAGTGCGAGAACAAGATTGTGTGCTAAAAGGTATACAGAAAGTTGCAGAAAGTTTGTGAAAAGGGAATCTTGAGAAAGGAAATTTTATGTGTGGTCAAGCTAAATAGGACTAAAATAAATTTAATTAAGTAAGTGAATTTATTTTATTTTATATTTTCCATCACCATTTATGACCCCTGCAAGCTCAAGGAAAACTTCTGTCCCCTGCCCCTTAACTATTTTGAGGAATTTGAATTAGGGACCTTGCTATAATAAGAGACTTTCAGACCCAGCTACAGGACAGGGCAAATGCTTATTTATTAAACCTCTGTTCTTCTTATCGTCCTGCAGTGACCTTTTGAAACATCCCAAGGTGCATTACCTCATCTCTAGCTTGGAATATCATATAAACACATTCTCCCTCTCTGTCTTTAAAACTCTCAGGTATATGGGAACTCTAACTTCCTCATGTATGTATTAAATTTGGTTGCTTTATTAATCTATCTCATGTCCATCCTATCTAATAATAGACAAACATGGTAATTGACCATATCTTCGCTATGCCTCCCATTGGCTAATCAGTGTGATATGCAAATTAACCGCCAACAAAGATGGCGGCTAATTTGCATACTGCAGCCAGGACGGGCCAGTGCAAGCCACCATCCGGGCCCCCGTGTGCCACCTAAGCCCTGCCGCCAGCCAGGACCCCCATGTGAGGCCCTGGGCGGCAGGACCGCCATGTGCAGCCCTGGGCGGTGGGGCTTGGTGACAAGATTGGCCCGAGGAAGCCCTATTCTTGCAGGAATATTCCTGCAATGGGCTTCTAGTTTGATTATAGGACCAGATGAAAGAACCTTGAGGATAGAGGAACGTATCTCCTCCCCTACATCATCTTCTTAGCAGTGGGCCAGAGATACCTCTCACCCCAATCTCAGCTCTTTTGGGGTGGGCAAAGGGGGTTGCTGACCCATTAGCATAGATCTGAAGGAGCAGTGGGCCTAAAGGGATCTGAGCTACAGGGTGTATAGAATTTTCAGCAAACAGTATCAGAAAGTGCCACAAAGCTGCTGTGTCACATTGAATGTTTAAGATTTGCCCATTCTTTCTCTCAAACTGAGAAAATTACTTCCAAGCTTTCAGGAAATTTAAATTCTGGAGTTTATTCATTCATATATTCTATTCTTTCAACAAATATTTATTGATTGCCTACTACTTGACAGTTACTGTTTTATGCCTTCTGGATAAAGCAGGAGGTGGAAACTAGAACTTTTGTCCTCTAAGGCTTACATATGCGGGGGGGGACATGCAAATCATAAATAAATATAGAGTAAAATGCTGAGTAACAAGTGCTATGGAGAAAAATAAAGAAGCAAAGGGATAAAAAGAGTCTGATGCAATCATTTAAATAAGTTATGATGGATGAGCTCCCTGAAAGTGAAACATCTGAGCAGTGAAACTCATGTAGGCAGTTAAATGAACAAGTCTGGAATTCAGGGGAAAGGTCAGGGCTGGAGGTAAAATTTGGGAGATATTACCATATAGAAGCATTATGATGGGTAATCCTAGTGAATGAAGGTCATCCAACATTTAGAGATTGAGGACAGGATGAGGAGGATCTACAGAGTTGACAGCATTATTAAAATCATGCAAAGGATGAAAGTCAGAACATAATACATGGCATAAGAACAACACAATATAATGTGATGAGAAAAAAATATTGTTGTTTTTAATAACTTAACATTGATAAGAATGTGGAGAAACCAGCAATGCCACACACTGCTAGAGGAGGTGACATTTTGGAACAAGTAGTTTGGAACTAAAATGATTTACCTAGTAATTCTACTTCCAGAAATAATGATTTACTTATTCTTTTATTTACCTAATGTTTATTGAGACTTCTTCATCCACTGTTCTACATACTAAGAATATAGAAGCTAGATATGTACATATATATTTAAATATAGAATATATATGTGTACATATTTTATCACTTACATACATATCTGCCCTCATTGTGTTCATATTCAAGTGAGGATCTTATTATAGTGTTCTTTGGAAGTGTTATAATTGAAAACAACTAAATGTTTAAGTAAGAGATTGGTTAAATAAATTATCTATGTGTTCATGCAGTGCAATATTACATAACCTCTAAAATATGTAGAGGAAATGTAATTATAAAGGGAAATATTTATAAGATATTGTGCAGTAAATAATGATATTAAAAACAGGATATGTAATATAGATGCATTATATGTCATACAGTATATGTGTATGTGTGCATGCATGAGCATACTTGTTCCAGGACAAGTCACTGAGATACTGGTTTGTAGGGTTTTGCTGTTGCTATTGCTCCTGTAGGAATAAATGAGAGATATGACTTCTCCCCATGATAACATGCCTTTTTGTTCTGAGACTGAATTCCATAATTTATCTCTCAGAAATTTGGCAGATCAAAACATAAGGGTAGGTATGTAGGCCCAAAAAAAGAGTCCTATGTAAGGGTGGGGACTACATAAGAGGAATCCAAGTTCATGACTGAAATGTAGGATTTCCAAATCTAGTAAATAGGACTGTTCCAGATGGATGTGGCTTAGAGAAAGAAAAGCTAATGTTTCTCACAGAAAAAAAATTGTTCTCTCATACATGTATGTATGCACATATTACATACATACCTATGAATTATAATTTTAGAATTACATTTTGGTCCATAAAGAATGAGAGAAAGAAATGGAAATAGTTGAAAGCTCCTATACTAGAATGGTAACAGTGGTTAGTTTAGCATGGTGATATTATGATTGATTTTTAATTTCTCCCATTTGTTCACATTTTCTCTACAACGAACATTTGTAATTTTGTGATGGATTTCAAATACAATGAGACCCCAGAAGAAATAGGGGCTAAGATCATCAGGAAAGACTATTTGAAGAAGATGAGATTTGAGCAACAGAGTCCAAAGGTGGAAATGGTGATGGGGTGGATAAAGCAGGGGTAGGCAAGACATTCACAGATGTAGTGGGTCACAGGGGCATATTGAGGAAATCACAGAAGTTTTGTGTATGTGGAGCATGGATTCTGTATATGGCCCATGCACAGAAGGTTTCTAACATTCCAGGGAGTTAGGATGGTAGAGAAAATGCTTCCCTTGTTACCCTTTCTACATCTCTGAGAGTCTTGCTTCCACACGGCTTCCTTCAAGATCATCAAAATCACTCAGTAGTCATGTCAAACTACTTCCTTAACAAACACTATTCTTATTTGAGACATAAGTAACATCATCTAAATTCCTGTGTCATGTTATCAACCCTCTGAATTAAAATCTATGGCTATGGAGTCTAGCAGTTTTTAATATTTTATTTATTTTGTTTTTAGCAGTTATTTTAGTTTTAAAGCTACATCAGAGATTTGGATACAGCCAGTCTAATATTGGCCTACTGGCCATAATATTCACCAGTTTCTACTTTGGGCTGCAAACAGAGTCTTCAAAACTTGGGTTCTCTGGATCTGAGTCATTCACACTTCTTCCTTTCTGAACCCTGAGCACTTCTAATTTGACCTCCACCTGCCACTCCATGACCTTAATCTTCTGCTCTAGGCTCACCCACTTGAGTACACTCCAGATTCCCATCCCTGTGGAGAATGTAGTCCTTAAGTTTTCATTCCTCCATAAACAAGGTATCTTTGTATAACTTGATGAGAGGAATACAGCAACCTCAAGCTCTAAATTCTCTGCTGATGGGTAGATGAAAAATGTGGCTAAATAAGAACTCTACATAAAGTATATGATCATCTAACCACTAAGCTGTATACCTGAAACCAAAACAAAATAAAATTGAAAGAAAAGAAAAATAACATCTCTAGTAACATCAAGTTTGGAGTATTATGTCTCTGAGAGATGATGAAAAAATAATAACTTGAAAGGAATTTGAATATTGCAAAATGACACATGTAAGCATAATGCCTAGAGGGAAGAAAATGTCAGCCAGTCAAAGAATATGACATCTCTGGCAAAGAGTAACACCAGGGCTTATGTTAGTTCCTTCCGACTGTTGCGTCACTAACCCAACAGGAATATCATCTGAATGGGATCTATTATTATTCCACGGACAGGTCAAGGAGATTTAAAATTAACCTGAATCAAAATACAACCTTTAGCAATTTAAATTTCTCCCAAATAATTGAAGAGGGAACATGTGACATAATCAGTGGGATGAAACTGTACCCTATTCTCACACTGTGCCAGATATGGAATGTCCTAAAAAGTCAAGGTCACATATGTCACTCAGGAATATAGAAATCCTTGAAACAAAATAGTACTTAGTCAACAGCTATGTGGACATATTTTGTGATGGTCAGGCTGAATTGAGAATGATGGTCTATTTTCTCCTAGGAAACCTATAACAAAAAAAAGGGCAAATTATATTAAAGTATTCACAGAAGCACAACTTTCTACTGGCAAACAAGCAAGGACTCCAGATTGTGTTACCTAAGAACATCTCAGCATTAGTCAGGCCTACAAACTCCTCCCCAGTTGAGATATTATAATATCAACCATTATTACTCATTATGCCATGCAAACTCCATTCCAACCATTATTAAATATTTGACCAAACACCCAAATCTGAGAAAGGCTCCAAAACCCGTTTGCCATAATAATTATTCTGATTCCAACTTGAGATAAATTCCCCTGATATATTTTCTTCGTGAAAATTATGGTACATCCATCTGATGAAACTACATGCTTCCATTAAAAATAATAATAAGCCCATTTGGCCCAGTGATCCCACTTCTAGGGATCTATCCCAAGAAACTAGAAACACCAATCAGAAAGGATATATGCACCCCTATGTTCATAGTGGCACAATTTACCATAGCTAAGATTTGGAAGCTGCCTAAGTGCCCATCAGCAGATGAGTGGATTAAAAAACTGTGGTACGTCTATACAATGGAATACTACACTGCAGTAAAAAAGAAGGAATTCTTACTATTTGCAACAGCATGGATGGAACTGGAGAGTATTATCCTAAGCGAAATAAGCCAGTCAGAGAAAGATAAATATCACATGATCTCACTCATTTATGGAAAATAATCAACAACATAAACTGATGAACAAAAACAGACCCAGAGTCAGAGTAACATCCATTGTAAACCTTGAAGGACCTACAATTCAAAGGCAAAAAAAAACAAAAACAAAAACAAAAAAACATGCCCAAGGATTTCAAGCTTGCGAAAGATCAGGAGCCAACACCAAAGCAAGGGCCACACATCTGGTGAGACAACTGTCTGTCTGATTTCAGATAGCCCTCTCCTACCATTTCACAATTACTCACAAGCTGCCACATCTCTGACACCCACATCCCAGTAAAGGTCATGTCTTTTTCAAGGGAAAGTGTCGTGCTTACTACAGTGTTTATATATTTCTTAACCATCTGACTTGTAACAATGTACTGTTCTTTTTATTAGGTTCCTCTCTCTTTTTTTTCTGTATCGCTGATAATATTTTTGATGTTATGGCCTCACTTCCATTTTTCTCAAAAGTCTTATGGTTTCTGTTAGAAAGGAAGAAGTAAAACTGTCACTATTTGCAGATAACATTATACTATATAGAGAAAGCCCTGAAGATTCCACCAAAAAACCATTAGAACTAATAAATAAATTCAGTAATGTTGCAGGACACACAATTAATATTTGGAAATTGGTTGCAATCCATATAGTAATTATGAACTATAAGAATAAAAATTTAAGAAAACAATCGCATTTTTCAACTATATCAAGAAAAAAGAAAGAAAAAGAAAACCGAGGGATAATTTTAACCAAAAAGATAAAAAAAATTTATACTCTGTAAAATATATGACCTTATTGAAAGAAATTATAGAAGACATAAATAAATGGAAGAATATACCATGCTCATGAATTAGAATAATTAATATAATTAAAATGTCCATATTGCCAAAAGCAATCTCCAGATTTAATTCAATCCCTATAAAAATACTAATGGCATTTTCACAGAACTAGAACAAATAATCCTAAAATTTATATGGAACCACTAAAGTCCCCAAATAGCTAACACAATATTGAGAAGGAAGAACAAAGTTGAAAATATCACACCAACTGATTTCAAACTATACTACAGAGTAAAAGGCAACCTATACAGAAATCCTATAATCTCAACAATAAAAATTATTTTTAAAAAAGAAAAAAATCCTATAATCAATTTCAAAAGACAGGCAACCCAGTTGAAAAATTGACAAGAGCCTTGAATAGACACCTTACAAAAGGAGATATGTGATATATACTAATCACAAAAATTCCAAGTGAAATCATGATGAGCTCTACTATACATCCATTAGCATAGTCAAGATTACAAGAACTGACAATAACAAATATTGTTAAGGTTGTAGAGAAATGCTGGTATGCATATTGATACAACTTTAGAAAACATTTGGCATTATTTACTAAAATGAATATACACATACCATATGTATACATACGTATATGGTAACAGCAATTTCACCAAAACCATTTCCTTTTCCTCCTAGGCACAGAGTTGGTCTACATTTCCCAACTGTTCTTGAAGTTTGGTGTGGCCATATGACTAAGCAATGACCACAGAAATACAGAGCAAATGATGTAGGCCACTTCCAAATCTGACCCATAAAAAAGTCCTCTAATAATCCTCCATTCTCTCTTTTACACCACACACACACACACACACACACACACACACACACATACACACACACCACATACACATACACACCACACACACATACACACACACACACATACACATACCACACACACATACACACACCCCACACACATACACACACACACATACACACGCATACACACACACCACACACATACACACACGTGTGTGCGCGCGCACGCGCTCCTGCTTCTCTCAGGCTGGCTTTCATTCACATTGCAACACATCAAAATTTAACCTGGATGCAACCTCTTTCTAACTTATTACTTCCTCAATATGAGTTAAATGACCTTTATGTAAATCTTTATCACTCATGCTTTTATTCATTAGGAGGTAACATAGAGTAGTCATTACAAGTACCAACTCTGGGTTCACTTCTATCTGGGTTTGAATATCACCTTTTTTATTTGTTGGCTATATGACTTGAATGAGCTATTAAATCTCTGTTGAGTTTCCTTTCCTCGACTGTGAAATGTTGTTACATTAAGAGACATAAATGTGCTTAAGGACTTAGACTTTGGTATCAGACAACAGATTTTGAACCCCAACTCTGACAATTACTAACTAACTTTGCAACCTTGAACAAGTTACTCTACCAGTTAATAATGTGGATTTTTTTTTCAATAGATGGAGTTATACATATGTTGATATATATGTGATTTGATATGTATGCTATTTTGTTGTATTGACAGCAAGCTTAAAAACTTCATATGTAAAATTTTCTGAAGGTGTTAACATCATAGATATTTTTGCGCTTAAAAATGTTGAATTTCATGCCAAAAAAAAGAGCATTTGCGGGAAATTTAACTCAGTACTTTATTTTGAAGAAAAGTGCTGCTGACTTCGGGAAGCTTATGGTGAACATGCTCCATCTCAATATACTTGTGAACGCTGGTTTAAATGCTTTAAAAATGATGATCTCCTTGTGAAAGACAAAGAATGCCCTGGTCAACCGAAAAAGTTTGAAGACCAACAATTACAAGATTGGATACAATTATTGGATGAAGATGCATGTCAAACTCAAAAACAACTTGCAGAAAGATTAAACATTGCTCAGCAAACAATTTCCAATCATTTACAAGCAATGGGAAAGATTTTAAAGGAAGGAAAATGGGTGCCACATCAACTGAACGAAAGACAAATAGAAAACCGAAAAGTCATCAGTAAAATGTTGCTTCAACGGCACCAAAAAAAGTCTTTTTTGCATCGAATTGTGATGGTGGTGGAAAGTGGATTTATTTTGAGAATCCCAAATGCACAAAATCATGGGTTGATCAAGGTCAACCATCAACATCGACTGCAAGTCCAAATCGCTTCAGAAAGAAGACAATGCTCTGTGTTTGGTGGGATCAGAAAGGTGTGGTGTATTATGAGCTTCTAAAACCAGGTGAAACCATTAATACTGATTGCTATGAACAATAAATAATCAATTTGAACCACGCTTTGATCGTGAAATGACCAGAATGTGCCAGAAGACACGATAAAGTAATTTTGCTTCATGATGACGCACCATCACACACTTCAAAACCAGTTAAAGATACGTTAAAAGATCTTGCCTGGGAAGTATTAACCCACCCGCTGTATTCACCAGACCTTGCTTCTTCAGATTACCACTTGTTCCAATTGATGGCACATGCACTTTCTAAGCAGCACTTCAAAACATACAAAGAAATGGAAAATTGGGTCTCTGAATGGTTTGCCTCAAACTAAGAAAAGTTCTATTGGGATGGTATCCACAAATTACCTGAAAGATGGGTAAATGTGTAGCTAGTGATGGACATTACTTTGAATAAAACACTTTCGATGTTTCTCTTGAAATTATTGTGTTTTCTTTGATTATAAAATCCACATTATTAACCGGTACACCTGGTATCTCTCTAGGCCTCAAATTCCCTATCCATAAGATGGGATATACTTAAGTTATGTAATCATTTTAAAGAATAGGCAAATTAATACATTAAGCACTTAGAATAGAGTCTGCCTTATAGTAAGCACTCTCTAAGGTTTTGTTCTTACTGTTGCTTTTGATGTTTAAAGAATCTATACACAGTTCAAAAGCATGTGATTCTCATGAGAAAAAGAGACAAAAGGAGCTGATCTCTACTTCTGAGGTCTTTCACAGTGGGAGGGTCCTATGACAAAAATACTCAGTGTAGACATTAAGAAAGGTGTCTGTGGAATATAATGTATAAAACTTCTCTATTGTCCCTATAAGAATCCTATATAATAAAAGAGAAACATGGTAATTAGCCATAACTTTGCTACCCTTCCCATTGGCTAATCAGGGTGATATGCAAATTAACTGCCAACCAAGATGGCGGCAGGCAGCCAGGCTACTGACATGAGCAGGAGGCTTGCTTGCTTCAGTGACAGAGAAAGCCAGGTTCCCCGCCTGCCGCTGCTGGCCTCTGAGCTGCTCTCTAAGAAACATTGTTACAAATATAGAAGCTAAACAAAACCCCAGAAACCTGCTTTCAGCCAGCCGGGATCTCAGAGCTGGAGTTGCAACAAAGTTTCAAATACAGAAGGTAAACAAAGGCCAGAAACCTGCTTTCAGCAGCCGAGGTTTGAGCTAAAGCCGGCTCTCAGCTCCAGTGACAGCCATAGGAGGTAAATAAATTCCAGAATAAAAAATAAAGGAAAAAAGGAGAGGCTGGGAGCTTCAGTCACCCGCCAGCCTGAAAACGGCCCTAAGCCCCTCACCCAGACTGGTCAGGCACCCCAGTGGGGACCCCCACCCTGAAGGGGGTGTGACCAGCTGCAAACAGGCATCATCCCCTCACCCAGGCTGGTCAGGCACCCCAGTGGGGACCCCCACCCTGATCCAGGACACCCTTCAGGGCAAACCAGCTGGCCCCCACCCGTGCACCAGGCCTCTATCCTATATAGTAAAAGGGTAATATGCCTCCCAGCACTGGGATCAGTGGAGCTGTGAGGCCTTCTGGCCCCTGGAGCAGCATGACAGGGGACAGCACCCAAACCCCCTGATCACCCTGCGGCTCTGTGTGTGACAGGGGGCAGGGCCACAACCTCCCTATCCGCCCTGCTCTGTTCGTGACAGGGGAAGGCGCCCCAACCCCCTGATTGGCCCTGCTCTGTGTGTGACAGGGTGTGGCGCCCCAACCCCCCCATGGGCCCTGCTCTGTGTGTGACAGGGTAGAGCCGCAACCTCCCCATCGACCCTGCCTTGAGTGTGACGGGGGCAGCTCCCCAAGCCCCCAATCGGCCTTACCCTGAGCATGACTGAGTGTGGCATCGCAACCTCCTGATCCACCCTGCTCTGTGCATGACAGGGTGCGGCGCCCCAACTCCCCAATCAGCCCTGCTCTGAGCCCGACCAGGAGCTGTGGGGCAGGCACCTAGGGATTGGGCCTGCCCTCTGCCACCTGGGAGTGGGCCTAAGCCAGCAGGTTGTTATCTCCCGACGGGTCCCAGACTGTGAGAGGACACAAGTGGGGCTGAGGGACACTCCCCCCCCCCCCAACGCCAGTGCACAAATTTTTGTGCACTGGGCCCCTAGTAACTATAATAAAGTTCTATGAAATTATTCAAAACTTTTTAATCAAATTTGTATTTTATTGTTTTTAGGTATATTATTTGGTTGCTTTTTAAAATGGACGGATGGATTCGAAAGCTGCAATTCCATTTAGGTTTACCTAAAAAATATTTAATAGACCTCGATAAACAGAAACTATTATTGCAATGCTGACCACAGACTATTAAATTTGTTATTTTTTGAGGCAGGATAGTAAAAAGCTAGGAAAATTCTTTGGCAAGTGGAATGAGGGAAACTGAGACAAAATAGTTAACAAGGCTGAGCAATGAACAGCCTGCTGATAAATCATGAGATCTTATCTTCCCTAACCAAGGACATTTAGGTGCAGATAATTTATAGCTCACCTTCCCAGCCAGAGAGTGAGTAGCTTAAATCCCCCTGATCAAGAAGATAGATAACAGAGACCCAGTTGATGTCATTAGTGCTAGCAAAACCCCAAGACAGATGAAGTCCAGGGGAATAAATAATAAAACGAAAACAATTAGAGTCAGACGAATCCAAGATAAAAAGTAAAACAGTAAAGCTACCAGAGAATAAATCCAAACTCCTCTATATACTCATTTTGATGCATCAGGAAGGCTATTGAATATTCTGTTCAGACTCTTCCCTGAGACCTCCCCTAAAACTCCAGATAGAGAACAGATATAGAAAACAGATAAGAAGCTTCAAGACAAAGACCCTGTGTGCACTCCCTTCTGAGTGTGCCCACATCACCTTTCCTCAGGTGTGTACTTTTGCTTTCTTTCTCTTAAGGGTCCCTACAAGACTTGCTACCAGGGGAGCAGCAGGCAGTGGTAGCTTGTCCTAGACCAGTGGTCGGCAAACTGCGGCTCGTGAGCCACATGTGGCTCTTTGGCCCCTTGAGTGTGGCTTTTCAACAAAATACCGACTTCAGCGCATAGGCCACGAAGTTTCAATCTCACTGTACGTGTGTGTCCACACATGTGCGCTCACTGTACAAGTGGTATTTTGTGGAAGAGCTACACTCAAGGAGCCAAAGAGCCGCATGTGGCTCGCGAGCTGCAGTTTGCCAACCACTGGCCTCGACTAACCCCCTTAACCTTCTCCCAGAGCCCTCCTTTTACCTCTGTCACTTGTTTCCTGAGTCCATGCAGCCCACCATGGCTCACTTCTGTTACTGTGATTTCCTTTTCTGTGTCTAGGCTCACTCCTGCTGCTGTCATCTTGTCGCATCTGTCTTAAGCCCTTCCTTTAATTTGCTGTCTCCAGCTTTAATAAATACTCAAAATCACATGGACTCATGTTATGAAATCTTTCTTCCACAAAGTCGAACCACACATTTCAGACATGCCAGAGCAGACCTGCCTCAGTGCTAGTCCTTTTTTGGTGACATTTTGGCTGCCTCTTCTACTATACATCTATATTCATCTCTGCATAGTCATCACCTAAAACCTCTTTGTAATGGTAGGTGCTCAATCAATATTTATAGAGTGGATTATCTGAATGGACTGGATAAGTAAATAGAAGAAAAGAAAAATGCTGAGATTGTTCATATTGACCTTAGGGTGGAGAAACACCCTAGAATGGTCAGAGAAGGCAAAATGTATGCTTATAGCATGTCTCTTATTTACTCACTTTGGGACTCTCTATTAGAGTTTGGGAAGGCCTTAATGGCCCTTGTCCTCACCAATAGGCAGTAGAGTAGTTAAAAGTTCAGGATCTAAAAACAAACTGTTCAAATTCTGGCTTCATCCAAAGCTATATTCACCATAAAGTTAATGACACGAACCTCCAGACCCCTCACAGCCTCTACCAATGTCCTGTATCTGTATTTCATATTTTTAAGTTTGCATTCTATTTCTGAAAGAGGTTCCCAGTATTATAAAACAAAAATTTCAGATTCCACAAAACTGGGATCCAAAGTTGGCTCCACCCATTATTGACTATGGGACCTGGGCTCAATATATTTACCTACTACTTGCCTCCATTTACTCATTCTTAAAATGGGGCAAAAATGGCAACCTACTTCATTTGGGTTTTTTGAAGATTCTGTTAATACATGTAAAATCTTTAGCACAGTGTTATTCACATTTATGTACTCAATGTGTGTTGGCTTGTATAACTCACTTTTTTTTATCATTCCTATATTCCTTTCTCATGAGCCCTGTCAAGGCTAGGATCACCTTTCTCTTTGTAAATATAGCCTATGCAAGTTTCTCCTTTATCTTTAATCCCTTCCTCTTACGTCTTTTCCATGAGCCTCCTGGGTTGTTTACAATCTGATTTTATCAACCTCTATTTGGTTTCTTACACCTAGTAGTCTTTTTCTTTTAATGCTTACCCAAGGACATGTTTAGAGGAAGATGAGGAGAAGAGGGAAAAAGAGAGAGAAAGAGAGAAGGAAAGGGAGAGGGGGAAAGAGAGAGAGAGAGAGAGAGAGAGAGAGAGACAGAGAGAGAGAGAGAGAGAGAGAGAAATCAATTGCCTCCATACGCTTCCCAACTGAGGATCAAACCCAAACCCACAAATCAGGTATGTGCTCTGAGCAGGAACCAAACTAGAAACCTTTAGGTGCATGGGATGATAACCAACTGAGCCACTCTGCTCAAACATAGTAATCTTCTTCCTTACTTAAAGGAAATCACAATATTTGTTTCTAGGTGCCATCTGCTAGATTGGTTTTCTAAATAATAATATGGGAAAGAAGATATTATTATCCTCAAATTTTTGTCATAAAATTCTGAAAGCATTCCTACATACCATCTACAGCTATTTCAATCCTATCTTACCTCTGAAATATTGATCTTTTCAGATACAGTCAGCCCCATGAATATTGACACCTCTGTGTGAACTGCGAAACAGAGTTGGGACACATGGATTTTTGTCTGGTGGATTTGCCTAGTTCCTGGCGTGAGGCTAAACCCAGTGAAAATGTATAATAAAACACATGGCTGCAAGGTTTGCCTGATACTGTTCATCTCCATACAGATCTTCTATGCGGTTTGGGTAGTAGTTGAAGATGTTGCAGTGATTTATTGGTTTTTTAGCCCTCAAACCACACCACTTTCTAGAATAATATCCATTGTTGTTTAAATCAGAATTATTTAACCAATGTCTGCAAATATTTAAATAAGGCCAATATACTCAAGAGTCCTAAAATCAAACATACATGATGGAGTAAAAAACAAAAAGTATGGTCATTCATACTGGCCCTTAAGCCATCCTTACCATGTTCCATTATTCCACGGCTATTATTTTTCATAACATCCTTGATCAATACATGACCAGCACTTAAAAAATAATTTCTAAACTAAAATAGATGCAAATATCATCATATGGTGTCTCTCAAAATTATGTTCAATAGGCAATAATCTGTCTTCTATCCCAGGACTTTACTGCCTATTGAAGTGTCACTGAAATATTCTAAGATTCAGCACAATGTGTCCAGGTGGCGTCATGTCTCCAGTCCCCATTTGACCTTTCCATCTGCCTATCTGAAACACCTGCCATATCATGGGTTTAGAACCTGAATTCACTCCAAGGTTTCAAATATGCTTTCAACCAATATGAATTCCAACCTTTTCAACATTTATGGTCCCTTAACAAACACCAGCTGTATTAGGGTTCTCAAAAGAGAAACTCAACCAACAGGAATTGACTCACATAATAGTGGAGACTGAAAAGTTTGAAATATGAAGGCATTCTGGCAGCAGAATTTCTTCTTCCCCTCAGTCCTTTCTCTTAAGGGTTCCAACTGATTGGATGAGACTGCCAACATTATGAGGGTTATCAGCTTTATCCAATGTCTATTGGTTTAAAAATACCTTTAGAATGATATCTTTAGACTGGTGTTTTACCAAAAAATAGGTATCATTGTCTATCCAGGTTGACACATAAAATTAACCACCACACTAGCCATGACCTTCATAGTACCTAGGATTTATTGTATACATTGAAGGCTCTGAATATTGCAGTTCACACTGGCCTATGGGAGAAGAGCCTCTTTACCTTCAATAGATTCTCTCAACCCACTAGCATCTGCTCCTTTGGGAGCACTGCTTCATTGGGAATATGCTGGAGGTACGTCCTCAAGAGTGGGGCTGTGCCTGCAAAGGGAGTTCAAGTCCAGCAAAGAGCCCTTCCTGGATTTTCCCATGTGAATGCTTCCTAAATTCTTTCACCTTACTTCTTCATTAATCTCAGCTAGCATGTCCCTCTGATGGAAATTATTCAACTAAGTAAGCAAAAGAGCAGGTGTAAAGAAAATTACAAAGTGGAAGAATGTTTATAAAAAGGGGCCATTGTGACCAGGGTGAGGTGAAATGAAAGCATCATTCTTGAGTACATGGAATAGAAACAAAGAAGAAAGTAAATGATCACAAGAATAGCCAGTTATAAATGAGGAATGACATGAATTATGTCAAGTTCAAAGGAATGAGGAGGAAAGTGCAGGAGTAGAATAAGCAGCAGAGCAATTTAGAAAGAAGCATACATCTAAATTTTAATTCTGAATCATGCCTATGGCAACATACATATGTAACTCCCAGGACTCTGATTTTCCACATCCATACCAGAGAGGATCTTCCCAGCCTGCCATCTGCCATGCAAAGAACAGGAACAAATTTTACAATGTCACGCGTCAAAGGTTAAGGAATAGATTTAACTGAATAAAGATAAATATCACAATGCCAGTGTCAGCAAGATTGAATCACCCCCTCTCCCCCCGCCCCGCTTTCCAGGGAGAGAAATTCCTGGGTCAGAGAAATCTTCTGGTCACAGTTTGGGTTCTATTCTAAAGGAGGGAAACCTCATTGTGAGTCTTGATGTGTGCCTTGTGCTGTGAGACAAGTGTAAAAAAGTGGTCACGTCAGTAGTTAAATAACCAAACTACTGAGTGTTGGGAAGTCTGATTTGGGAATGCCAACTATTTACAGGAACTGTCTCAAGTCATGGTATTGCCCTGTACTGGGGACTTTGGGTAGTTGGGGATCTTGGCATCTGAAGGACATTGCCATTATCCATGAAATAAAAACAGGATTTAATCACACAAATATTTATATCACCCAGTGCTATGGCCTCAGTTCTCCATCATCCAGAGAAGCTCATCTCTAGTTCCCCTGCATGGTTGGTTGTGACTCTTAGGGAAGCCTTGGTCACCCTACCTCCCTAACACTTTTTTTAGCATATCCTCTTGAATTAGTACAAGGTAATCAAGCAAATGTGTCCTAGAGCTACGATCTGAAATCTGCTTCCACAGCTGAGTTCTCTTGCCTCCAGAGAGTAGGGGAGGAAAGACTGAAGCTAAGTCTACATACAGCTGGATACACAGGTGTATAATGATGAGGGATAAGAAACCATTTCTGCAAGCGAGGAAAGATCCGTGTATCTTTTGAGGTCCTGGACATTCTGAGAAACTCTAGTACTGAGAAACTGAAGAAGGATTATCTAACTTCTCTCCCAGACTCTAATGCTGTCGTGAATGTTGACTTTTTCCATAGAAAAACAAACTAGCTCAACAAGGAAAGATCATGAGTGAAAAGGGTAATAGGGTGATTAGTCACGTGAGTCTGCATGGCAGCTCTCCCACTCCCTTGATCTGTACATAAAGAGTGTGCTGGGCACCTGAACCCTACTTCTCTGGGGCATCAGATTCTGTCTCTTCCAGCATGTACTCTCTTCAGCTCCTGCTCAGGGCCAGCCATGCTGCCCTGCTCCTGGTTCTCTGTCTGCAGCTGGGGATCAACAAAGCTCAGGAAGACACGTGAGCCAAGCCTTTCTCCTTACAAAAAAATCTTTTGAGGGGGGGGCTTTTATCCTAGAAATCCACATATCCCTTCCTGAAAACTTTTTCAACTTCCCAGAGATCTAATCCTGGGAGCTCTTATGAACTCATAGCAATCCCATCTCTCTCTTCTTAGGAACTCCATCAATTCCCCTTACATTTCCCCTGGGTGCTTCTAAGTTGCCCATGGAAATAAGGCTCCCAGTGCACATGTAGGCTGTAATTAACAATCATTCTTTCTCTAAGGTTCTGGCCTACATGTTGTCCATAGTCTATACCAGTGATGGCGAACCTATGACACACATGTCAGAGGTGACACACAAATTCATTTTTTTGGTTGATTTTTCTTTGTTAAATAGCATTTAAATATATAAAATAAATATCAAAAATATAAGTCTTTGTTTTACTATAGTTGCAAATATCAAAAAATTTCTATATGTGACACAGCACCAGAGTTAAGTTAGGGTGTTTCAAAATGCTGACACACCGAGCTCAAAAGGTTCGCCATCACTGGTCTATACCTTAATTAGATTTCTGCTCAGTGAACTTCACCTTGTCACACCTTGCCTCCTAGAGGAGAGGGTTTAGCAGGACTGTGAGTTCCAACAATAGCTTTGGGCACCTTTGGCAGAACTCACTGAATGATCAGAAGCCCTGGACACTGATCCTTGGCCCCACAGTCCAAGGTTGAGCTTGCCCAGCACTTTGGACATTCTTCCTATGCTGAAGCCTGAAGACAAATGTGAGGACCACTTGCCCATGACTCCCCACTCCACCCCCTGTCTCCCACTGGGACCTGGGAGCATGGGTTCAGAAGCCAACTCATTAAGGGCACATGTTTGAAGGAAACAGGAAAATTGGGGCACACAAAATGAAGTAAGAAATGGGACAATTTGGAGGGAGAAGCATGGACACTCATCAGATCTAGGGATTTTTCTCTACAGGAAAAGCGTTTGGGATGTAGAGTTTCTGGATTGTGATTCTGGTTGCACCCTCTGTGGAAGGACCAGATGCTTCCCTGGAGAAACCTGTCAGGGTTTTGACAAGCTGATGTAACGGAGGTGGGTGGGTATCTAAGAAACCCTGAGTGGGGACAGGTTCAGATACAGAATGTCACTCCACTTAGCCCTGAGGGGCAGCAAGTTGTTGATAAGCTGTGCTACTTAGGGTGACCAACCATCCAAGTTTGCCCATGAATATCTTGGTTTTAGCGCTGAAATCCCCTCCCAGCAAACCCCTCGCTGTCACGCAAACTGGGGTGATTAGTCTCTCTAGCTGTGCTGGATCATCCTGTCAGTCTTAAATACAGTTACAAACGGGAGGAATTCTGAAGAAACTGAAGGATGCGTGCCCCTTCCCTGTGTACTGAGTGCTAGAGCAGCTGGCACAAGAATTGGAATCTCTCTGGAATCTGATGCTTTCCCCTAGGAAAATGCGGCTGGGAAGTACTAGAGGCAAAGAAACTGAATTCCCTCTTGTCTCACCCAATATTGAAGGAGCTTTGGCAGGAGTTTCTGGGAAAGAGAAAGTAACTCTGCTGGTCCTGAACCCCCTCCTCACTGACTGAAGGGAAACAGTTGACTATTCTCTTTGTCTCCATGTCCTTTTCCCCAGCAGATTGTGGTGTGTGGCCTGAATGTAAGGTGGAAGCTGTAGTTTCCAATATGGCATTGTGTCCGAATCCCCTACAGAACTAAGTACTAAGTACAAATCCTAGACCCCACCAAGAACCAAAGAAGGAGAATCTTCAAGAAAGGTCTCACTTCCAGTGCACTGAAGTGTTTATGATTCGTTAATATGAAATTTAATACTAATTTTATTATGACATGAGCCCTCCCTGTCAGTGGACAATCAGCAGAACCTATGGAGTTTTATTAGGAAATGACATGTGATACTGTACTTTCATTGGTTTTTTGTTTATTTGTTTGTTTGTGTGTGTGTGTTTTGTCAGTGGAAGAGAAGTAGATACTCAGTTTAAAATAAAGTGTCCAAGTTGCTTTATTAAGCAAAACTAAATCAGTACAAATAGCCAAACTAACCAAAAAAATCAAAACTTCCCAGGGAATTCTGATCTCAGCAGTTGACCATCTCCCTCTCCTCGAACCTTCCCCGGTCCCTTGACCCTGCTCATTGTTCCCCCTCTCTTATGGATTGATCTCTGCTCTCTAACTGCTTTTGTCTTCCCAAAACCAGTCGACAGTTGATCAAAATGGACTTTCAACTGCCCCGAACAACAAAGGCAAATGAAGAAGTCACTGCAACGCTTAGAGTTGCAACAGAATTGAGAGAATGTATGGTGGTAAGTAGAAGCCCTGGGGTGGGAGTAAAGTGAACAAAATCCAACTTCTTAATTAAGTAAAATGCATTGGATAACATAGGAAAACTACCAGATTAAAGGGCAGTAATAAAATTATTAAAAATAAATGTGTGATACAGTAATACATGTTTCTTTATACATTAGCTGCAAAGGCAATATATTCACAACAGAATAGTTAAATTTTAGTTTATAAAGATTACCTATGTGATGATTGTGGTTGCTTAGCCTGATTAAGTATCTTCAACTGTGCAATGGTCTTTGACAAAAAATCATACATATCCAATGGGTCCTTATTTTTTGTTTTAATTATACAAGTATTGAAAGTTCTGAATCATGAAGATATATTGTTGTAAATGTAATAAAAAGATAAACAAGGCAAGGCTAGCCTTCTTTAAAGAAACACCAGGATCTCCGAAGTATTTTTAAGTAAAATTGCAATGGTGAGAACACTTGAACTCACTATTTGGGGCTGATGGACTATTCGGTGCAGAGTTGCCAGTTACCTGGGCAGGTATCAAGAGACAGACAACCAGCCCCAGCCATGGCCACGCAGCCTGGTGATAACCTCCGCCCCTGTGTTCAGGGTAGCCATGAGGGCAGGCACTCTTTTGAGATATATAAATCTCTAATGTAGCATGAACAAATCTGTTTCTCCTTGTGATAAAAATCACTTGCTTCTAATGCCACTGTGGATAGTTGGTGGCATTCACAGCAGAAGGAATGCTCAATGTTGATGGGAACTTAGGAAAATAAACATATAATTTATTTTCACAAACTCACTGAATTCTATTCACTTCACAGACTCCTTGGATCTATGGTCCCAGGATTAAACCCCTGTGCTGACCATGAACTAGAACATTAACCTGACTCTGCTGAAACACATATGCAGCACTTTGGGATCTTAAGCTGTACAGCAAGCATGTCAAACTCAAAGGCTAACACAGACCAAATAAATGAGGCATGCGGCCTATGGGCCATGAGTTTGACATGCTTGCTGTACAGCATGCTCAAGTTAGGAAAGACAAAAGAAAGTTTACCTTCAAGCTGAAGTACCTTAAGTCATCCAAGGGATTCTCTACTTACTAAAGATCCCAGAGTTTGGGAGGAGCTCAGCTGGAACTTGGTCACGGTTCTGGCAATAAGGCCTGGTTTTGGCTTTCACACCCCAGAAGTCGGGCTTGCACCCACAGGTCAATTCCTGGAGCCCTGGCTATGAACCAAGGCAAGCCTGACCCCCACTCCCCCAGATGAACTGCTGCCCGGATGAGTTCTCCTGACTCTGGTTCACTCACCGCCACCCTCCCGAACCATACACCCACATGCTAATGCAGAAATAGGAGGACATGAGGACAGAAAATCTTCTAACCTTGAGTTCAGCTCCTGAAATGATTCTACAAAAGTGGACTCCCCCCAGGCCTCTCCCCACCTCCACCCCTGCTCTTTGCCCACTAAAGACATCCTCCTCCTCTCCCTTGACCCTCACTTGTCTTTCTCTCCCTTTCCTACTTCTCATACTAACACTGGGTCATCTCTCTCCAACTCCTTCTTCACAGATTAAAACTTATCTGCTAAGCAACTCTCCAGTTGATGGACCTTTTAACTACAAATACACTGCCTGTCTGTGCGAGGAATTTCCAAGAACCTTCTTCTGGGACTTTCAGGTCAACAGTAAGTAGAGGAGTCATCCAAGGGAAGAACTACCCACCAGGGAGGGGAAACCATAGAGAAGCATGGTTACGGATCTGGCACAGAGCCCAGGGCAGAAGGATGGGGGGGGGGGGGGGAGAAGGAGAAAGACAAGCAGAGTAAATGGAGACCATGCCCAAGTTCCAAAGGTGAGGGGTTGTGTGAGAAAAGCTAATAAGGGAGATTCATTTGTAAATGATTTGAGGAAGCTGAGTCCCAGTTAGGGAGGTGTCTGATACTGGTAGAAAAGGTAGGACCCTGGGGATGAGTGTTAAGCTATGATCTTTGTCCCTGTCCCTTTCAGGTACTGTAAGAATTGCAGCAGTGGTTGACATCATTCGTGAATTTAATATCTGCCCTAACGATATGGCAGTGATACCCATCAAAGCAAACCGTTTTAGTGTCTTGAGAATGCTACCTGTGGCCTGATCTTACTGGAAGCCTTGTCTCACTGCCTCCTACCACACCCCAAGGTGGTTTCCTCTAAGGAACTTGGTTGGGTGTGTGTTGTGATCTGTAAAATAAACTTCTCACTGGCTTCTCGGTGTTCTGTTGTGTCTTCCTGACCAAACCTCTCCCAGAGGAGCTTCAGAGTACCCAGAATTTCTAGAACTTCTTTCCTTCAAAGAGACTTTGCTGAGGTGATCTTATGGGTTCTTACTGCCCATGAAGAGGGAGAGAAGGCAGATGGAGAAGAGTGGGGCCATTCTCAGAGTGGGAAAGTGTGGTCCTAAAACTCATAGTAAATGAGGGGCAGAAACTGGACCAGCGTCCAAGCTTCCCTGCTCCTTCACCTTCTATGTCCTGTTGTCCGTCTAGGAGCCCCTTCAGATCATAGGAGACGGGAGTCAGCTGTATACTAGTATAGTAGTCAGTGACAGGGTCTGTATTCAATTCTATTTTGTTGCTACTTTTCAACTGGTGAAAAATGATGAACTAAGTGCTGCTCAGGGAGATTGGGCAGCACAGGATGCACAGTAAGCTGAAGAGCAGAGGGGGCCCTGTGGAGCCCCACAAAAGAGGGCCAGACAGTGCTTCCTGAAAGGAAATATGAGCCAGGGTCATGGGCACAATGTGAGCAGAGGGCTTTCTGGCAAATAGAATAGTAGGCACCAAAACCCCAAAGCATGTTCAAGGCAGGTAAGCTCTTTGATATTGGGCAGAATTAAGAGCAAACCAGGTGGCCCAGAGAAGAGGCTGACAAGGGGACAGCACACAATCAGTTTGTAAGGCAAGAAGGTGGGCCATATCCTCTAGACCACTGATCTTAAATGGGAATCAGATCCAGAGCAGGAAAACAGTCATTGGGAGAGTTCACTTGATATGTTAAATAGAATAGTAATATTGATTGTATGCCTAACATGTGACAAAAATACACTGATATTCTTGTTACATGCTTTATCATGTGCCCTATTAAAAACAACCATATACTAGTATATATACACATTGGAATATTATTTAGCCATGAGAGAAGGAAATCCTTCCATTTGTAACATGGGTGAAACTTGAGGGTGTTATGCTAAGTGAACTAAGACAGAGAAAGGCAAATACTGGAGGATATCCTATCTAATAAAAGAGAAACATGGTAATTAGCGTACAACTGCTACCCTTCCCATTGGCTAATCAGGGTGATATGCAAATTAACTGCCAGCCAAGATGGCGGCCGGGAGCCAGGCAGCTTGAAACTAACATGAGGCTTGCTTGCTTCAGTGAGGGAGGACTCCAACGTTCCCCGCCTGCCTTGCCGGCCTCTGAGCCTGCAGTTTGAAACATTGTTACAAATATAGAAGCTAAACAAAACCCCAGAAACCTGCTTTCAGCGAGCCGGGATCTCAGAGCTGGAGTTAGACATTGTTTCGATTATAGAACCCAAACAAACCAGATACCTGCTTTCAGCAGCAGAGGCCTCAGAGCTGGAGCCAGACCTAAAGCTGGCCCAGAATAAAAAAAAAGAAAAAAAGGAGCAGTTGGGAGCTTTAGCCCTCAGCCCCTCACCCAGACTGGCCAGGCACCCCAGTGGGGACCCCCACCCTGATCCAGGACACCCTTCAGGGCAAACCAGCCAGCCCCACCCAAGCACCAGGCCTCTATCCTATATAGTAAAAGGGTAATATGCCTCCCAGCACCAGGATCAGCGGAGCCGCGAGGCCTCCCGGCACCAGGATTAGCGTGACAGGGGGCAGCGCCCAAACCTCCTGATCGCCCTGCAGCTCTGTGTGTGACAGGGGGTGGCGCCCCACCCCCTGATCGGCCCTGCTCTGTGTGTGACAGGGTGCAGTGCCCCAACCCCCCTCCCCCCCCACGGGCCCTGCTCTGTGTGTGACAGGATAGAGCCATAACCTCCCCATCGGCCCTGCCCTGAGTGTGACAGTGGCAGCGCCTCAACCCCCTGATCTGCCCTGCTCTGTGTGTGACAGGTGGTGGTGCCCCAACTCCCCTATCGGCCCTACTCTGTGAGTGACAGGGGGGAGCTCCTCAACCCCCTGATGGGCCCTGCTCTGTGCATGACAGGGTAAGGAGCCCCAACCCCCCTGATGGGCCCTGCTCTGTGCGTGACAGGGGGCAGCACCCCAACCCCCTGATTGGCCCTGCTCTGTGTGTGACGGGGTGGTGCCGCAACTTCCCCATCGACCCTCCCTTGAGTGTGACAGGGGGCGGTACCCCAACCCCCCAATTGGCCCTACCCTGAGCGTGACTGAGGGTGGCATCGCAACCTCCCAATCCGCCCTGCTCTGTGCATGAAAGGGGGCGGTGCCCCAACTCCCCAATCGGCCCTGCTCTGAGCCCGACCAGGGGCTGCACCTAGGGATTGGGCCTGCCCTCTGCCACCCGGGAGCAGGCCTAAGCCAGCAGGTCGTTATCTCCCAAGGGGGGGTAGGGGTCCCCTCAGCCCAGGCTGTGCCTACTCACAGACAAGGAGCCCTTGGGGGATGTTCAACTGATGATGCAGGGAGTGGGCCTAAGCCACAGTCTGGCCTCCCTCTGCAGGAGGCAACCGACAGCGGGGCAATTGGGGGATGGCGCCGGCCAGTGAGCAGCTGGCCCTGCCTCCGATCATCCCTCCACCACCTCCAGTTATCACCGCAGTGCCCCCCCCATTGCCGTCCCCTCCTCTGCCCGCTGGCACCCATCTTGGATGGCCTGGCGCTGCCTGCTCGCCGGCCCCGCCCCCACTGACCAGTCATTCCATGTTTGGTCAATTTACATATTAAACTTTTATTATATAGGATAGCCCTAGCTAGATGGCTCAGTTGGTTGGAATGTCATCCCGTTTACCAAAAAGGTTGCAGGTTTAATCCCTGGTCAGGGCATGTACAGGAGATAACAGATGGATGTTTCTCTCACACCAATGTTTCTCTCTCTCTCTCTTTAAAAATCAATACAAATATATCCTCAGATGATGATTAAATAAATATAGAAAAAAGATAAAAATTTGCAAATAAAAATAATTGTCAAATTTTTAAAAATATCTATCACACATACACACACACACACACACACAAGCTTTAACTGGAGTCAGTCACACACACAGGGTGCCTTAATAGGGTTCACTCACATACCCAGTTCAGGTGGTCTTATCACCACATTACTATCTCAATGCTGTGTTCTTGGGCAGCTTCTAAATCAAGAAAAGCAGAGCACGGGGAAGGAACAGGAGAACCTCCAATTGCCCAGGTGCAGCTCATGGGTCAGACTGGCACTCACATCTTCTTCATGACTTTCCCCAACACCTTCATACCTCACTCTACCCCTAATTTAAATTCCAGATGAATGTTGACTTTTCTCACAGAAAAACAAACAGGGTAGCAATGAGGGATATCCTAAGGTATGATGATTTTGGCTTAGTGGACCTGTTCGTCTTGCTACACGAATAAAGACTGATCCTGGCCCCTGGATGACAGTCCTCCTGGCATCAAGATCTTCCAGCATGTGTGCTCTTCAGCTTCTATTCAAAGCTGGCCCTGCTATCTTACTTCTGGTTCTCTGCCTGAGACTGGGGACCAGCACAACTAAAAAAGAGATGTAAGTTACCTCTCTCCTCCCTACAGAAAATGTTCCAAGAAGGATACTTCTCCTAATCCAGAAATCCACATTCTGTGTTTCCTGCCCCCAAACAACCCACCCTAGGAGTGAGGACTCATATAGTGAAGACTATATGTGTCTCTTGGTCTCTTTTCCTTTTTAGAACC